>NW_027412015.1:0-83762 GCF_047663935.1 Musca autumnalis
CACCGGGCATGACTTTCGCAATACAAAAGTTCACCGGAGATGACTTTCCCAATACAAAAGTTCACCGGAGATGACTTTCCCAATACAAAAGTTCACCGGGCATGACTTTCCCAATACAAAAGTTCACCGGAGATGACTTTCCCAATACAAAAGTTCACCGGGCATGACTTTCCCAATACAAAAGTTCACCGGGCATGACTTTCGCAATACAAAAGTTCACCGGGCATGACTTTCCCAATACAAAAGTTCACCGGAGATGACTTTCCCAATACAAAAGTTCACCGGAGATGACTTTTCCCATAGAAAAGTTCACCGGAGATGACTTTCCCAATACAAAAGTTCACCGGGCATGACTTTCCCAATACAAAAGTTCACCGGGCATGACTTTCCCAATACAAAAGTTCACCGGGCATGACTTTCCCAATACAAAAGTTCACCGGGCATGACTTTCCCAATACAAAAGTTCACCGGAGATGACTTTCCCAATACAAAAGTTCACCGGGCATGACTTTCCCAATACAAAAGTTCACCGGGCATGACTTTCCCAATACAAAAGTTCACCGGGCATGACTTTCCCAATACAAAAGTTCACCGGGCATGACTTTCCCAATACAAAAGTTCACCGGGCATGACTTTCCCAATACAAAAGTTCACCGGAGATGACTTTCCCAATACAAAAGTTCACCGGAGATGACTTTCCCAATACAAAATTCACCGGAGATGACTTTCCCAATACAAAAGTTCACCGGGCATGACTTTCCCAATACAAAAGTTCACCGGGCATGACTTTCCCAATACAAAAGTTCACCGGGCATGACTTTCCCAATACAAAAGTTCACCGGAGATGACTTTCCCAATACAAAAGTTCACCGGGCATGACTTTCCCAATACAAAAGTTCACCGGGCATGACTTTCCCAATACAAAAGTTTACCGGAGATGACTTTCCCAATACAAAAGTTCACCGGAGATGACTTTCCCAATACAAAAGTTCACCGGGCATGACTTTCCCAATACAAAAGTTCACCGGAGATGACTTTCCCAATACAAAAGTTCACCGGGCATGACTTTCCCAATACAAAAGTTCACCGGGCATGACTTTCCCAATACAAAAGTTCACCGGACATGACTTTCCCAATACAAAAGTTCACCGGAGATGACTTTCCCAATACAAAAGTTCACCGGGCACGACTTTCCCAATACAAAAGTTCACAGGGCATGACTTTCCCAATACAAAAGTTCACCGGGCATGACTTTCCCAATACAAAAGTTCACCGGGCATGACTTTCCCAATACAAAAGTTCACCGGAGATGACTTTTCCCATAGAAAAGTTCACCGGAGATGACTTTCCCAATACAAAAGTTCACCGGGCATGACTTTCCCAATACAAAAGTTCACCGGGCATGACTTTCCCAATACAAAAGTTCACCGGGCATGACTTTCCCAATACAAAAGTTCACCGGGCATGACTTTCCCAATACAAAAGTTCACCGGGCATGACTTTCCCAATACAAAAGTTCACCGGGCATGACTTTCCCAATACAAAAGTTCACCGGAGATGACTTTCCCAATACAAAAGTTCACCGGGCACGACTTTCCCAATACAAAAGTTCACCGGGCATGACTTTCCCAATACAAAAGTTCACCGGAGATGACTTTTCCCATAGAAAAGTTCACCGGAGATGACTTTCCCAATACAAAAGTTCACGGGGCATGACTTTCCCAATACAAAAGTTCACCGGGCATGACTTTCCCAATACAAAAGTTCACCGGGCATGACTTTCCCAATACAAAAGTTCACCGGAGATGACTTTTCCCATAGAAAAGTTCACCGGAGATGACTTTCCCAATACCAAAGTTCACCGGGCATGACTTTCCCAATACAAAAGTTCACCGGACATGACTTTCCCAATACAAAAGTTCACCGGGCATGACTTTCCCAATACAAAAGTTCACCGGGCATGACTTTCCCAATACAAAAGTTCACCGGAGATGACTTTCCCAATACAAAAGTTCACCGGGCATGACTTTCCCAATACAAAAGTTCACCGGGCATGACTTTCCCAATACAAAAGTTTACCGGAGATGACTTTCCCAATACAAAAGTTCACCGGAGATGACTTTCCCAATACAAAAGTTCACCGGGCATGACTTTCCCAATACAAAAGTTCACCGGAGATGACTTTCCCAATACAAAAGTTCACCGGGCATGACTTTCCCAATACAAAAGTTCACCGGAGATGACTTTCCCATAGAAAAGTTCACCGGAGATGACTTTTCCCATAGAAAAGTTCACCGGAGATGACTTTCCCAATACAAAAGTTCACCGGGCATGACTTTCCCAATACAAAAGTTCACCGGGCATGACTTTCCCAATACAAAAGTTCACCGGGCATGACTTTCCCAATACAAAAGTTCACCGGGCATGACTTTCCCAATACAAAAGTTCACCGGGCACGACTTTCCCAATTAAAAGTTCACCGGGCATGACTTTCCCAATACAAAAGTTCACCGGGCATGACTTTCCCAATACAAAAGTTCACCGGGCATGACTTTCCCAATACAAAAGTTCACCGGGCATGACTTTCCCAATACAAAAGTTCACCGGGCATGACTTTCCCAATACAAAAGTTCACCGGGCATGACTTTCCCAATACAAAAGTTTACCGGAGATGACTTTCCCAATACAAAAGTTCACCGGAGATGACTTTCCCAATACAAAAGTTCACCGGGCATGACTTTCCCAATACAAAAGTTCACCGGAGATGACTTTCCCAATACAAAAGTTCACCGGGCATGACTTTCCCAATACAAAAGTTCACCGGGCATGACTTTCCCAATACAAAAGTTCACCGGGCATGACTTTCCCAACACAAAAGTTCACCGGGCATGACTTTCCCAATACAAAAGTTCACCGGACATGACTTTCCCAATACAAAAGTTCACCGGGCATGACTTTCCCAATACAAAAGTTCACCGGGCATGACTTTCCCAATACACCGGGCATGACTTTCCCAATACAAAAGTTCACCGGAGATGACTTTCCCAATACAAAAGTTCACCGGGCATGACTTTCCCAATACAAAAGTTCACCGGAGATGACTTTCCCAATACAAAAGTTCACCGGGCATGACTTTCCCAACACAAAAGTTCACCGGGCATGACTTTCCAATACAAAAGTTCACCGGGCATGACTTTCCCAATACAAAAGTTCACTGGGCATGACTTTCCCAATACAAAAGTTCACCGGAGATGACTTTTCCCATAGAAAAGTTCACCGGAGATGACTTTCCCAATACAAAAGTTCACCGGGCATGACTTTCCCAATACAAAAGTTCACCGGAGATGACTTTCCCAATACAAAAGTTCACCGGGCATGACTTTCCCAATACAAAAGTTCACCGGGCATGACCTTCCCAATACAAAAGTTCACCGGAGATGACTTTTCCCATAGAAAAGTTCACCGGAGATGACTTTCCCAATACAAAAGTTCACCGGGCATGACTTTCCCAATACAAAAGTTCACCGGACATGACTTTCCCAATACAAAAGTTCACCGGGCATGACTTTCCCAATACAAAAGTTCACCGGAGATGACTTTCCCAATACAAAAGTTCACCGGAGATGACTTTCCCAATACAAAAGTTCACCGGGCATGACTTTCCCAATACAAAAGTTCACCGGAGATGACTTTCCCAATACAAAAGTTCACCGGGCATGACTTTCCCAATACAAAAGTTCACCGGGCATGACTTTCCCAATACAAAAGTTCACCGGGCATGACTTTCCCAATACAAAAGTTCACCGGGCATGACTTTCCCAATACAAAAGTTCACCGGAGATGACTTTCCCAATACAAAAGTTCACCGGGCATGACTTTCCCAATACAAAAGTTCACCGGGCATGACTTTCCCAATACAAAAGTTCACCGGGCATGACTTTCCCAATACAAAAGTTCACCGGGCATGACTTTCCCAATACAAAAGTTCACCGGGCATGACTTTCCCAATACAAAAGTTCACCGGAGATGACTTTCCCAATACAAAAGTTCACCGGAGATGACTTTCCCAATACAAAATTCACCGGAGATGACTTTCCCAATACAAAAGTTCACCGGGCATGACTTTCCCAATACAAAAGTTCACCGGGCATGACTTTCCCAATACAAAAGTTCACCGGGCATGACTTTCCCAATACAAAAGTTCACCGGAGATGACTTTCCCAATACAAAAGTTCACCGGGCATGACTTTCCCAATACAAAAGTTCACCGGGCATGACCTTCCCAATACAAAAGTTCACCGGAGATGACTTTTCCATAGAAAAGTTCACCGGAGATGACTTTCCCAATACAAAAGTTCACCGGGCATGACTTTCCCAATACAAAAGTTCACCGGACATGACTTTCCCAATACAAAAGTTCACCGGGCATGACTTTCCCAATACAAAAGTTCACCGGAGATGACTTTCCCAATACAAAAGTTCACCGGAGATGACTTTCCCAATACAAAAGTTCACCGGGCATGACTTTCCCAATACAAAAGTTCACCGGAGATGACTTTCCCAATACAAAAGTTCACCGGGCATGACTTTCCCAATACAAAAGTTCACCGGGCATGACTTTCGCAATACAAAAGTTCACCGGGCATGACTTTCCCAATACAAAAGTTCACCGGAGATGACTTTCCCAATACAAAAGTTCACCGGAGATGACTTTTCCCATAGAAAAGTTCACCGGAGATGACTTTCCCAATACAAAAGTTCACCGGGCATGACTTTCCCAATACAAAAGTTCACCGGGCATGACTTTCCCAATACAAAAGTTCACCGGGCATGACTTTCCCAATACAAAAGTTCACCGGGCATGACTTTCCCAATACAAAAGTTCACCGGAGATGACTTTCCCAATACAAAAGTTCACCGGGCATGACTTTCCCAATACAAAAGTTCACCGGGCATGACTTTCCCAATACAAAAGTTCACCGGGCATGACTTTCCCAATACAAAAGTTCACCGGGCATGACTTTCCCAATACAAAAGTTCACCGGGCATGACTTTCCCAATACAAAAGTTCACCGGAGATGACTTTCCCAATACAAAAGTTCACCGGAGATGACTTTCCCAATACAAAATTCACCGGAGATGACTTTCCCAATACAAAAGTTCACCGGGCATGACTTTCCCAATACAAAAGTTCACCGGGCATGACTTTCCCAATACAAAAGTTCACCGGGCATGACTTTCCCAATACAAAAGTTCACCGGAGATGACTTTCCCAATACAAAAGTTCACCGGGCATGACTTTCCCAATACAAAAGTTCACCGGGCATGACTTTCCCAATACAAAAGTTTACCGGAGATGACTTTCCCAATACAAAAGTTCACCGGAGATGACTTTCCCAATACAAAAGTTCACCGGGCATGACTTTCCCAATACAAAAGTTCACCGGAGATGACTTTCCCAATACAAAAGTTCACCGGGCATGACTTTCCCAATACAAAAGTTCACCGGGCATGACTTTCCCAATACAAAAGTTCACCGGGCATGACTTTCCCAATACAAAAGTTCACCGGAGATGACTTTCCCAATACAAAAGTTCACCGGGCACGACTTTCCCAATACAAAAGTTCACAGGGCATGACTTTCCCAATACAAAAGTTCACCGGGCATGACTTTCCCAATACAAAAGTTCACCGGGCATGACTTTCCCAATACAAAAGTTCACCGGAGATGACTTTTCCCATAGAAAAGTTCACCGGAGATGACTTTCCCAATACAAAAGTTCACCGGGCATGACTTTCCCAATACAAAAGTTCACCGGGCATGACTTTCCCAATACAAAAGTTCACCGGGCATGACTTTCCCAATACAAAAGTTCACCGGGCATGACTTTCCCAATACAAAAGTTCACCGGGCATGACTTTCCCAATACAAAAGTTCACCGGGCATGACTTTCCCAATACAAAAGTTCACCGGAGATGACTTTCCCAATACAAAAGTTCACCGGGCACGACTTTCCCAATACAAAAGTTCACCGGGCATGACTTTCCCAATACAAAAGTTCACCGGAGATGACTTTTCCCATAGAAAAGTTCACCGGAGATGACTTTCCCAATACAAAAGTTCACGGGGCATGACTTTCCCAATACAAAAGTTCACCGGGCATGACTTTCCCAATACAAAAGTTCACCGGGCATGACTTTCCCAATACAAAAGTTCACCGGAGATGACTTTTCCCATAGAAAAGTTCACCGGAGATGACTTTCCCAATACCAAAGTTCACCGGGCATGACTTTCCCAATACAAAAGTTCACCGGACATGACTTTCCCAATACAAAAGTTCACCGGGCATGACTTTCCCAATACAAAAGTTCACCGGGCATGACTTTCCCAATACAAAAGTTCACCGGAGATGACTTTCCCAATACAAAAGTTCACCGGGCATGACTTTCCCAATACAAAAGTTCACCGGGCATGACTTTCCCAATACAAAAGTTTACCGGAGATGACTTTCCCAATACAAAAGTTCACCGGAGATGACTTTCCCAATACAAAAGTTCACCGGGCATGACTTTCCCAATACAAAAGTTCACCGGAGATGACTTTCCCAATACAAAAGTTCACCGGGCATGACTTTCCCAATACAAAAGTTCACCGGAGATGACTTTCCCATAGAAAAGTTCACCGGAGATGACTTTTCCCATAGAAAAGTTCACCGGAGATGACTTTCCCAATACAAAAGTTCACCGGGCATGACTTTCCCAATACAAAAGTTCACCGGGCATGACTTTCCCAATACAAAAGTTCACCGGGCATGACTTTCCCAATACAAAAGTTCACCGGGCATGACTTTCCCAATACAAAAGTTCACCGGGCATGACTTTCCCAATACAAAAGTTCACCGGGCACGACTTTCCCAATTAAAAGTTCACCGGGCATGACTTTCCCAATACAAAAGTTCACCGGGCATGACTTTCCCAATACAAAAGTTCACCGGGCATGACTTTCCCAATACAAAAGTTCACCGGGCATGACTTTCCCAATACAAAAGTTCACCGGGCATGACTTTCCCAATACAAAAGTTCACCGGGCATGACTTTCCCAATACAAAAGTTCACCGGAGATGACTTTTCCCATACAAAAGTTCACCGGAGATGACTTTCCCAATACAAAAGTTCACCGGGCATGACTTTCCCAATACAAAAGTTCACCGGGCATGACTTTCCCAATACAAAAGTTCACCGGGCATGACTTTCCCAATACAAAAGTTCACCGGGCATGACTTTTCCCAATACAAAAGTTCACCGGGCATGACTTTCCCAATACAAAAGTTCACCGGGCATGACTTTCCCAATACAAAAGTTCACCGGAGATGACTTTCCCAATACAAAAGTTCACCGGAGATGACTTTCCCAATACAAAAGTTCACCGGGCATGACTTTCCCAATACAAAAGTTCACCGGGCATGACTTTCCCAATACAAAAGTTCACCGGAGATGACTTTCCCAATACAAAAGTTCACCGAGATGACTTTCCCAATACAAAAGTTCACCGGGCATGACTTTCCCAATACAAAAGTTCACCGGGCATGACTTTCCCAATACAAAAGTTCACCGGAGATGACTTTCCCAATACAAAAGTTCACCGGGCATGACTTTCCCAATACAAAAGTTCACCGGGCATGACTTTCCCAATACAAAAGTTCACCGGAGATGACTTTCCCAATACAAAAGTTCACCGGGCATGACTTTCCCAATACAAAAGTTCACCGGAGATGACTTTCCCAATACAAAAGTTCACCGGAGATGACTTTTCCAATACAAAAGTTCACCGGACATGACTTTCCCAATACAAAAGTTCACCGGGCATGACTTTCCTAATACAAAAGTTCACCGGAGATGACTTTCCCAATGCAAAAGTTCACCGGAGATGACTTTCCCAATACAAAAGTTCACCGGAGATGACTTTCCCAATACAAAAGTTCACCGGAGATGACTTTCCCAATACAAAAGTTCACCGGGCATGACTTTCCCAATACAAAAGTTCACCGGGCATGACTTTCCCAATACAAAAGTTCACCGGGCATGACTTTCCCAATACAAAAGTTCACCGGGCATGACTTTCCCAGTACAAAAGTTCACCGGGAATGACTTTCCAAATACAAAAGTTCACCGGGCATGACTTTCCCAATACAAAAGTTCACCGGGCATGACTTTCCCAATACAAAAGTTCACCGGGCATGACTTTCCCAATACAAAAGTTCACCGGAGATGACTTTCCCAATACAAAGGTTCACCGGGCATGACTTTCCCAATACAAAAGTTCACCGGAGATGACTTTCCCAATACAAAAGTTCACCGGGCATGACTTTCCCAACACAAAAGTTCACCGGGCATGACTTTCCAATACAAAAGTTCACCGGGCATGACTTTCCCAATACAAAAGTTCACTGGGCATGACTTTCCCAATACAAAAGTTCACCGGAGATGACTTTTCCCATAGAAAAGTTCACCGGAGATGACTTTCCCAATAAAAAAGTTCACCGGGCATGACTTTCCCAATACAAAAGTTCACCGGACATGACTTTCCCAATACAAAAGTTCACCGGGCATGACTTTCCCAATACAAAAGTTCACCGGAGATGACTTTCCCAATACAAAAGTTCACCGGGCATGACTTTCCCAATACAAAAGTTCACCGGGCATGACCTTCCCAATACAAAAGTTCACCGGAGATGACTTTTCCCATAGAAAAGTTCACCGGAGATGACTTTCCCAATACAAAAGTTCACCGGGCATGACTTTCCCAATACAAAAGGTCACCGGACATGACTTTCCCAATACAAAAGTTCACCGGGCATGACTTTCCCAATACAAAAGTTCACCGGGCATGACTTTCCCAATACAAAAGTTCACCGGAGATGACTTTCCCAATACAAAAGTTCACCGGAGATGACTTTTCCAATACAAAAGTTCACCGGACATGACTTTCCCAATACAAAAGTTCACCGGGCATGACTTTCCTAATACAAAAGTTCACCGGAGATGACTTTCCCAATGCAAAAGTTCACCGGAGATGACTTTCCCAATACAAAAGTTCACCGGAGATGACTTTCCCAATACAAAAGTTCACCGGAGATGACTTTCCCAATACAAAAGTTCACCGGGCATGACTTTCCCAATACAAAAGTTCACCGGGCATGACTTTCCCAATACAAAAGTTCACCGGGCATGACTTTCCCAATACAAAAGTTCACCGGGCATGACTTTCCCAGTACAAAAGTTCACCGGGAATGACTTTCCAAATACAAAAGTTCACCGGGCATGACTTTCCCAATACAAAAGTTCACCGGGCATGACTTTCCCAATACAAAAGTTCACCGGGCATGACTTTCCCAATACAAAAGTTCACCGGAGATGACTTTCCCAATACAAAGGTTCACCGGGCATGACTTTCCCAATACAAAAGTTCACCGGAGATGACTTTCCCAATACAAAAGTTCACCGGGCATGACTTTCCCAACACAAAAGTTCACCGGGCATGACTTTCCAATACAAAAGTTCACCGGGCATGACTTTCCCAATACAAAAGTTCACTGGGCATGACTTTCCCAATACAAAAGTTCACCGGAGATGACTTTTCCCATAGAAAAGTTCACCGGAGATGACTTTCCCAATAAAAAAGTTCACCGGGCATGACTTTCCCAATACAAAAGTTCACCGGACATGACTTTCCCAATACAAAAGTTCACCGGGCATGACTTTCCCAATACAAAAGTTCACCGGAGATGACTTTCCCAATACAAAAGTTCACCGGGCATGACTTTCCCAATACAAAAGTTCACCGGGCATGACCTTCCCAATACAAAAGTTCACCGGAGATGACTTTTCCCATAGAAAAGTTCACCGGAGATGACTTTCCCAATACAAAAGTTCACCGGGCATGACTTTCCCAATACAAAAGGTCACCGGACATGACTTTCCCAATACAAAAGTTCACCGGGCATGACTTTCCCAATACAAAAGTTCACCGGGCATGACTTTCCCAATACACCGGGCATGACTTTCCCAATACAAAAGTTCACCGGAGATGACTTTCCCAATACAAAAGTTCACCGGGCATGACTTTCCCAATACAAAAGTTCACCGGGCATGACTTTCCCTATACAAAAGTTCACCGGAGATGACTTTCCCAATACAAAAGTTCACCGGGCATGACTTTCCCAATACAAAAGTTCACCGGAGATGACTTTCCCAATACAAAAATTCACCGGAGATGACTTTTCCCATAGAAAAGTTCACCGGGCATGACTTTCCCAATACAAAAGTTCACCGGGCATGACTTTCCCAATACAAAACTTCACCGGGCATGACTTTCCCAATACAAAAGTTCACCGGGCATGACTTTCCCAATACAAAAGTTCACCGGGCATGACTTTCCCAATACAAAAGTTCACCGGGCATGACTTTCCCAATACAAAAGTTCACCGGAGATGACTTTCCCAATACAAAAGTTCACCGGAGATGACTTTCCCAATACAAAAGTTCACCGGGATGACTTTCCCAATACAAAAGTTCACCGGACATGACTTTCCCAATACAAAAGTTCACCGGGCATGACTTTCCCAATACAAAAGTTCACCGGGCATGACTTTCCCAATACAAAAGTTCACCGGAGATGACTTTCCCAATACAAAAGTTCACCGGGCATGACTTCCCCAATACAAAAGTTCACCGGAGATGACTTTCCCAATACAAAAGTTCACCGGGCATGACTTTCCCAATACAAAAGTTCACCGGGCATGACTTTCCCAATACAAAAGTTCACCGGGCATGACTTTCCCAATACAAAAGTTCACCGGGCATGACTTTCCCAATACAAAAGTTCACCGGGCATGACTTTCCCAATACAAAAGTTCACCGGGCATGACTTTCCCAATACAAAAGTTCACCGGGCATGACTTTCCCAATACAAAAGTTCACCGGGCATGACTTTCCCAATACAAAAGTTCACCGGGCATGACTTTCCCAATACAAAAGTTCACCGGGCATGACTTTCCCAATACAAAAGTTCACCGGAGATGACTTTCCCAATACAAAAGTTCACCGGAGATGACTTTCCCAATACAAAAGTTCACCGGGCATGACTTTCCCAATACAAAAGTTCACCGGGCATGACTTTCCCAATACAAAAGTTCACCGGAGATGACTTTCCCAATACAAAAGTTCACCGGGCATGACTTTCCCAATACAAAAGTTCACCGGAGATGACTTTTCCCATAGAAAAGTTCACCGGAGATGACTTTCCCAATACAAAAGTTCACCGGGCATGACTTTCCCAATACAAAAGTTCACCGGACATGACTTTCCCAATACAAAAGTTCACCGGAGATGACTTTCCCAATACAAAAGTTCACCGGGCATGACTTTCCCAATACAAAAGTTCACCGGGCATGACTTTCCCAATACAAGAGTTCACCGGGCATGACTTTCCCAATACAAAAGTTCACCGGAGATGACTTTCCCAATACAAAGGTTCACCGGGCATGACTTTCCCAATACAAAAGTTCACCGGAGATGACTTTCCCAATACAAAAGTTCACCGGGCATGACTTTCCCTATACAAAAGTTCACCGGGCATGACTTTCCCAATACAAAAGTTCACCGGGCATGACTTTCCCAATACAAAAGTTCACCGGGCATGACTTTCCCAATACAAAAGTTCACCGGAGATGACTTTTCCCATAGAAAAGTTCACCGGGCATGACTTTCCCAATACAAAAGTTCACCGGGCATGACTTTCCCAATACAAAAGTTCACCGGGCATGACTTTCCCAATACAAAAGTTCACCGGAGATGAATTTTCCCATAGAAAAGTTCACCGTAGATGACTTTCCCAATACAAAAGTTCACCGGGCATGACTTTCCCAATACAAAAGTTCACCGGGCATGACTTTCCCAATACAAAAGTTCACCGGAGATGACTTTTCCCATAGAAAAGTTCACCGGGCATGACTTTCCCTATACAAAAGTTCACCGGGCATGACTTTCCCAATACAAAAGTTCACCGGGCATGACTTTCCCAATACAAAAGTTCACCGGGTATGACTTTCCCAATACAAAAGTTCACCGGAGATGACTTTCCTAATACAAAAGTTCACCGGGCGCGACTTTCCCAATACAAAAGTTCACCGGGCATGACTTTCCCAATACAAAAGTTCACCGGGCATGACTTTCCCAATACAAAAGTTCACCGGGCATGACTTTCCCAATACAAAAGTTCACCGGAGATGACTTTTCCCATAGAAAAGTTCACCGGAGATGACTTTCCCAATACAAAAGTTCACCGGGCATGACTTTCCCAATACAAAAGTTCACCGGGCATGACTTTCCCAATACAAAAGTTCACCGGGCATGACTTTCCCAATACAAAAGTTCACCGGAGATGACTTTCCCAATACAAAAGTTCACCGGGCATGACTTTCCCAATACAAAAGTTCACCGGGCATGACTTTCCCAATACAAAAGTTCACCGGGCATGACTTTCCCAATACAAAAGTTCACCGGAGATGACTTTCCCAATACAAAAGTTCACCGGGCATGACTTTCCCAATACAAAAGTTCACCGGGCATGACTTTCCCAATACAAAAGTTCACCGGAGACGACTTTCCCAATACAAAAGTTCACCGGGCATGACTTTCCCAATACAAAAGTTCACCGGGCATGACTTTCCCAATACAAAAGTTCACCGGGCATGACTTTCCCAATACAAAAGTTCACCGGAGATGACTTTCCCAATACAAAAGTTCACCGGGCATGACTTTCCCAATACAAAAGTTCACCGGGCATGACTTTCCCAATACAAAAGTTCACCGGGCATGACTTTCCCAATACAAAAGTTCACCGGAGATGACTTTCCCAATACAAAAGTTCACCGGGCGTGACTTTCCCAATACAAAAGTTCACCGGAGATGACTTTCCCAATACAAAAGTTCACCGGGCATGACTTTCCCAATACAAAAGTTCACCGGAGATGACTTTCCCAATACAAAAGTTCACCGGGCATGACTTTCCCAATACAAAAATTCACCGGAGATGTCTTTTCCCATAGAAAAGTTCACCGGAGATGACTTTCCCAATACAAAAGTTCACCGGAGATGACTTTCTCAATACAAAAGTTCACCGGGCATGACTTTCCCAATACAAAAGTTCACCGGAGATGACTTTCCCAATACAAAAGTTCACCGGGCATGACTTTCCCAATACAAAAGTTCACCGGAGATGACTTTCCCAATACAAAAGTTCACCGGAGATGACTTTTCCCATAGAAAAGTTCACCGGAGATGACTTTCCCAATACAAAAGTTCACCGGAGATGTCTTTTCCCATAGAAAAGTTCACCGGAGATGACTTTCCCAATACAAAAGTTCACCGGAGATGACTTTCTCAATACAAAAGTTCACCGGGGATGACTTTCCCAATACAAAAGTTCACCGGAGATGACTTTCCCAATACAAAAGTTCACCGGGCATGACTTTCCCAATACAAAAGTTCACCGGAGATGACTTTCCCAATACAAAAGTTCACCGGAGATGACTTTTCCAATAGAAAAGTTCACCGGAGATGACTTTCCCAATACAAAAGTTCACCGGGCATGACTTTCCCAATACAAAAGTTCACCGGAGATGACTTTCCCAATACAAAAGTTCACCGGGCATGACTTTCCCAATACAAAAGTTCACCGGAGATGACTTTTCCCATAGAAAAGTTCACCGGAGATGACTTTCCCAATACAAAAGTTCACCGGGCATGACTTTCCCAATACAAAAGTTCACCGGGAATGACTTTCCCAATACAAAAGTTCACCGGAGATGACTTTCCCAATACAAAAGTTCACCGGGCATGACTTTCCCAATACAAAAGTTCACCGGGCATGCCTTTCCCAATACAAAAGTTCACCGGGCATGACTTTCCCAATACAAAAGTTCACCGGAGATGACTTTCCCAATACAAAAGTTCACCGGGCATGACTTTCCCAATACAAAAGTTCACCGGGCATGACTTTCCCAATACAAAAGTTCACCGGGCATGACTTTCCCAATACAAAAGTTCACCGGAGATGACTTTCCCAATACAAAAGTTCACCGGGCATGACTTTCCCAATACAAAAGTTCACCGGGCATGACTTTCCTAATACAAAAGTTCACCGGGCATGACTTTCCCAATACAAAAGTTCACCGGACATGACTTTCCCAATACAAAAGTTCACCGGAGATGACTTTCCCAATACAAAAGTTCACCGGGCATGACTTTCCCAATACAAAAGTTCACCGGGCATGACTTTCCCAATACAAAAGTTCACCGGGCATGACTTTCCAAATACAAAAGTTCACCGGGCATGACTTTCCCAATACAAAAGTTCACCGGGCATGACTTTCCCAATACAAAAGTTCACCGGAGATGACTTTCCCAATACAAAAGTTCACCGGAGATGACTTTTCCCATAGAAAAGTTCACCGGAGATGACTTTCCCAATACAAAAGTTCACCGGGCATGACTTTCCCAATACAAAAGTTCACCGGAGATGACTTTCCCAATACAAAAGTTCACCGGGCATGACTTTCCCAATACAAAAGTTCACCGGAGATGACTTTCCCAATACAAAAGTTCACCGGAGATGACTTTTCCCATAGAAAAGTTCACCGGAGATGACTTTCCCAATACAAAAGTTCACCGGGCATGACTTTCCCAATACAAAAGTTCACCGGAGATGACTTTCCCAATACAAAAGTTCACCGGAGATGACTTTTCCCATAGAAAAGTTCACCGGGCATGACTTTCCCAATACAAAAGTTCACCGGGCATGACTTTCCCAATACAAAAGTTCACCGGGCATGACTTTCCCAATACAAAAGTTCACCGGGCATGACTTTCCCAATACAAAAGTTCACCGGGCATGACTTTCCCAATACAAAAGTTCACCGGGCATGACTTTCCCAATACAAAAGTTCACCGGGCATGACTTTCCCAATACAAAAGTTCACCGGAGATGACTTTCCCAATACAAAAGTTCACCGGGCATGACTTTCCCAATACAAAAGTTCACCGGAGATGACTTTCCCAATACAAAAGTTCACCGGGCATGACTTTCCCAATACAAAAGTTCACCGGAGATGACTTTCCCAATACAAAAGTTCACCGGAGATGACTTTCCCAATACAAAAGTTCACCGGAGATGACTTTCCCTATACAAAAGTTCACCGGGCATGACTTTCCCAATGCAAAATTCACCGGGCATGACTTTCCCAATACAAAAGTTCACCGGGCATGACTTTCCCAATACAAAAGTTCACCGGACATGACTTTCCCAATACAAAAGTTCACCGGGCATGACTTTCCCAATACAAAAGTTCACCGGAGATGACTTTCCCAATACAAAAGTTCACCGGAGATGACTTTCCCAATACAAAAGTTCACCGGGCATGACTTTCCCAATACAAAAGTTCACCGGGCATGACTTTCCCAATACAAAAGTTCACCGGGCATGACTTTCCCAATACAAAAGTTCACCGGGCATGACTTTCCCAATACAAAAGTTCACCGGGCATGACTTTCCCAATACAAAAGTTCACCGGGCATGACTTTCCCAATACAAAAGTTCACCGGAGATGACTTTCCCAATACAAAAGTTCACCGGAGATGACTTTCCCAATACAAAAGTTCACCGGGCATGACTTTCCCAATACAAAAGTTCACCGGGCATGACTTTCCCAATACAAAAGTTCACCGGAGATGACTCTCTCAATACAAAAGTTCACCGGAGATGATTTTCCCATAGAAAAGTTCACCGGGCATGACTTTCCCAATACAAAAGTTCACCGGAGATGACTTTCCCAATACAAAAGTTCACCGGGCATGACTTTCCCAATACAAAAGTTCACCGGGCATGACTTTCCTAATACAAAAGTTCACCGGGCATGACTTTCCCAATACAAAATTTCACCGGACATGACTTTCCCAATACAAAAGTTCACCGGAGATGACTTTCCCAATACAAAAGTTCACCGGGCATGACTTTCCCAATACAAAAGTTCACCGGAGATGACTCTCTCAATACAAAAGTTCACCGGAGATGATTTTCCCATAGAAAAGTTCACCGGGCAAGACTTTCCCAATACAAAAGTTCACCGGAGATGACTTTCCCAATACAAAAGTTCACCGGGCATGACTTTCCCAATACAAAAGTTCACCGGGCATGACTTTCCCAATACAAAAGTTCACCGGGCATGACTTTCCCAATACAAAAGTTCACCGGGCATGACTTTCCCAATACAAAAGTTCACCGGGCATGACTTTCCCAATACAAAAGTTCACCGGGCATGACTTTCCCAATACAAAAGTTCACCGGGCATGACTTTCCCAATACAAAAGTTCACCGGGCATGACTTTCCCAATACAAAAGTTCACCGGAGATGACTTTCCCAATACAAAAGTTCATCGGGCATGACTTTCCCAATACAAAAGTTCACCGGGCATGACTTTCCCAATACAAAAGTTCACCGGAGATGACTTTCCCAATACAAAAGTTCACCGGAGATGACTTTCCCAATACAAAAGTTCACCGGGCACGACTTTCCCAATACAAAAGTTCACCGGGCATGACTTTCCCAATACAAAAGTTCACCGGGCATGACTTTCCCAATACAAAAGTTCACCGGGCATGACTTTCTCAATACAAAAGTTCCCCGGGCATGACTTTCCCAATACAAAAGTTGACCGGACCTGACTTTCCTAATACAAAAGTTCACCGGGCATGACTTTCCCAATACAAAAGTTCACCGGACATGACTTTCCCAATACAAAAGTTCACCGGAGATGACTTTCCCAATACAAAAGTTCCCCGGGCATGACTTTCCCAATACAAAAGTTCACCGGAGATGACTTTTCCCATAGAAAAGTTCACCGGGCATGACTTTCCCAATACAAAAGTTCACCGGGCATGACTTTCCCAATACAAAAGTTCACCGGGCATGACTTTCCCAATACAAAAGTTCACCGGGCATGACTTTCCCAATACAAAAGTTCACCGGACATGACTTTCCCAATACAAAAGTTCACCGGGCATGACTTTCCCAATACAAAAGTTCACCGGGCATGACTTTCCCAATACAAAAGTTCACCGGAGATGACTTTCCCAATACAAAAGTTCACCGGAGATGACTTTTCCCATAGAAAAGTTCACCGGGCATGACTTTCCCAATACAAAAGTTCACCGGGCATGACTTTCCCAATACAAAAGTTCACCGGGCATGACTTTCCCAATACAAAAGTTCACCGGGCATGACTTTCCCAATACAAAAGTTCACCGGGCATGACTTTCCCAATACAAAAGTTCACCGGGCATGACTTTCCCAATACAAAAGTTCACCGGGCATGACTTTCCCAATACAAAAGTTCACCGGAGATGACTTTCCCAATACAAAAGTTCACCGGGCATGACTTTCCCAATACAAAAGTTCACCGGAGATGACTTTCCCAATACAAAAGTTCACCGGGCATGACTTTCCCAATACAAAAGTTCACCGGAGATGACTTTCCCAATACAAAAGTTCACCGGAGATGACTTTCCCAATACAAAAGTTCACCGGAGATGACTTTCCCTATACAAAAGTTCACCGGGCATGACTTTCCCAATGCAAAATTCACCGGGCATGACTTTCCCAATACAAAAGTTCACCGGGCATGACTTTCCCAATACAAAAGTTCACCGGACATGACTTTCCCAATACAAAAGTTCACCGGGCATGACTTTCCCAATACAAAAGTTCACCGGAGATGACTTTCCCAATACAAAAGTTCACCGGAGATGACTTTCCCAATACAAAAGTTCACCGGGCATGACTTTCCCAATACAAAAGTTCACCGGGCATGACTTTCCCAATACAAAAGTTCACCGGGCATGACTTTCCCAATACAAAAGTTCACCGGGCATGACTTTCCCAATACAAAAGTTCACCGGGCATGACTTTCCCAATACAAAAGTTCACCGGGCATGACTTTCCCAATACAAAAGTTCACCGGAGATGACTTTCCCAATACAAAAGTTCACCGGAGATGACTTTCCCAATACAAAAGTTCACCGGGCATGACTTTCCCAATACAAAAGTTCACCGGGCATGACTTTCCCAATACAAAAGTTCACCGGAGATGACTCTCTCAATACAAAAGTTCACCGGAGATGGTTTTCCCATAGAAAAGTTCACCGGGCATGACTTTCCCAATACAAAAGTTCACCGGAGATGACTTTCCCAATACAAAAGTTCACCGGGCATGACTTTCCCAATACAAAAGTTCACCGGGCATGACTTTCCTAATACAAAAGTTCACCGGGCATGACTTTCCCAATACAAAATTTCACCGGACATGACTTTCCCAATACAAAAGTTCACCGGAGATGACTTTCCCAATACAAAAGTTCACCGGGCATGACTTTCCCAATACAAAAGTTCACCGGAGATGACTCTCTCAATACAAAAGTTCACCGGAGATGATTTTCCCATAGAAAAGTTCACCGGGCAAGACTTTCCCAATACAAAAGTTCACCGGAGATGACTTTCCCAATACAAAAGTTCACCGGGCATGACTTTCCCAATACAAAAGTTCACCGGGCATGACTTTCCCAATACAAAAGTTCACCGGGCATGACTTTCCCAATACAAAAGTTCACCGGGCATGACTTTCCCAATACAAAAGTTCACCGGGTATGACTTTCCCAATACAAAAGTTCACCGGGCATGACTTTCCCAATACAAAAGTTCACCGGGCATGACTTTCCCAATACAAAAGTTCACCGGGCATGACTTTCCCAATACAAAAGTTCACCGGGCATGACTTTCCCAATACAAAAGTTCACCGGAGATGACTTTCCCAATACAAAAGTTCATCGGGCATGACTTTCCCAATACAAAAGTTCACCGGGCATGACTTTCCCAATACAAAAGTTCACCGGAGATGACTTTCCCAATACAAAAGTTCACCGGAGATGACTTTCCCAATACAAAAGTTCACCGGGCACGACTTTCCCAATACAAAAGTTCACCGGGCATGACTTTCCCAATACAAAAGTTCACCGGGCATGACTTTCCCAATACAAAAGTTCACCGGGCATGACTTTCTCAATACAAAAGTTCCCCGGGCATGACTTTCCCAATACAAAAGTTGACCGGACCTGACTTTCCTAATACAAAAGTTCACCGGGCATGACTTTCCCAATACAAAAGTTCACCGGACATGACTTTCCCAATACAAAAGTTCACCGGAGATGACTTTCCCAATACAAAAGTTCCCCGGGCATGACTTTCCCAATACAAAAGTTCACCGGAGATGACTTTTCCCATAGAAAAGTTCACCGGGCATGACTTTCCCAATACAAAAGTTCACCGGGCATGACTTTCCCAATACAAAAGTTCACCGGGCATGACTTTCCCAATACAAAAGTTCACCGGGCATGACTTTCCCAATACAAAAGTTCACCGGGCATGACTTTCCCAATACAAAAGTTCACCGGGCATGACTTTCCCAATACAAAAGTTCACCGGGCATGACTTTCCCAATACAAAAGTTCACCGGAGATGACTTTCCCAATACAAAAGTTCACCGGGCATGACTTTCCCAATACAAAAGTTCACCGGAGATGACTTTCCCAATACAAAAGTTCACCGGGCATGACTTTCCCAATACAAAAGTTCACCGGAGATGACTTTCCCAATACAAAAGTTCACCGGAGATGACTTTCCCAATACAAAAGTTCACCGGAGATGACTTTCCCTATACAAAAGTTCACCGGGCATGACTTTCCCAATGCAAAATTCACCGGGCATGACTTTCCCAATACAAAAGTTCACCGGGCATGACTTTCCCAATACAAAAGTTCACCGGACATGACTTTCCCAATACAAAAGTTCACCGGGCATGACTTTCCCAATACAAAAGTTCACCGGAGATGACTTTCCCAATACAAAAGTTCACCGGAGATGACTTTCCCAATACAAAAGTTCACCGGGCATGACTTTCCCAATACAAAAGTTCACCGGGCATGACTTTCCCAATACAAAAGTTCACCGGGCATGACTTTCCCAATACAAAAGTTCACCGGGCATGACTTTCCCAATACAAAAGTTCACCGGGCATGACTTTCCCAATACAAAAGTTCACCGGGCATGACTTTCCCAATACAAAAGTTCACCGGAGATGACTTTCCCAATACAAAAGTTCACCGGAGATGACTTTCCCAATACAAAAGTTCACCGGGCATGACTTTCCCAATACAAAAGTTCACCGGGCATGACTTTCCCAATACAAAAGTTCACCGGAGATGACTCTCTCAATACAAAAGTTCACCGGAGATGATTTTCCCATAGAAAAGTTCACCGGGCATGACTTTCCCAATACAAAAGTTCACCGGAGATGACTTTCCCAATACAAAAGTTCACCGGGCATGACTTTCCCAATACAAAAGTTCACCGGGCATGACTTTCCTAATACAAAAGTTCACCGGGCATGACTTTCCCAATACAAAAGTTCACCGGACATGACTTTCCCAATACAAAAGTTCACTGGAGATGACTTTCCCAATACAAAAGTTCACCGGGCATGACTTTCCCAATACAAAAGTTCACCGGAGATGACTCTCTCAATACAAAAGTTCACCGGAGATGATTTTCCCATAGAAAAGTTCATCGGGCATGACTTTCCCAATACAAAAGTTCACCGGAGATGACTTTCCCAATACAAAAGTTCACCGGGCATGACTTTCCCAATACAAAAGTTCACCGGGCATGACTTTCCCAATACAAAAGTTCACCGGGCATGACTTTCCCAATACAAAAGTTCACCGGGCATGACTTTCCCAATACAAAAGTTCACCGGGCATGACTTTCCCAATACAAAAGTTCACCGGGCATGACTTTCCCAATACAAAAGTTCACGGGGCATGACTTTCCCAATACAAAAGTTCACCGGGCATGACTTTCCCAATACAAAAGTTCACCGGGCATGACTTTCCCAATACAAAAGTTCACCGGAGATGACTTTCCCAATACAAAAGTTCATCGGGCATGACTTTCCCAATACAAAAGTTCACCGGGCATGACTTTCCCAATACAAAAGTTCACCGGGCATGACTTTCCCAATACAAAAGTTCACCGGAGATGACTTTCCCAATACAAAAGTTCACCGGGCACGACTTTCCCAATACAAAAGTTCACCGGGCATGACTTTCCCAATACAAAAGTTCACCGGGCATGACTTTCCCAATACAAAAGTTCACCGGGCATGACTTTCTCAATACAAAAGTTCCCCGGGCATGACTTTCCCAATACAAAAGTTGACCGGACCTGACTTTCCCAATACAAAAGTTCACCGGACATGACTTTCCCAATACAAAAGTTCACCGGAGATGACTTTCCCAATACAAAAGTTCACCGGGCACGACTTTCCCAATACAAAAGTTCACCGGGCATGACTTTCCCAATACAAAAGTTCACCGGGCATGGCTTTCCCAATACAAAAGTTCACCGGGCATGACTTTCCCAATACAAAAGTTCACCGGGCATGACTTTCCCAATACAAAAGTTCACCGGAGATGACTTTCCCAATACAAAGGTTCACCGGGCATGACTTTCCCAATACAAAAGTTCACCGGAGATGACTTTCACAATACAAAAGTTCACCGGGCATGACTTTCCCAATACAAAAGTTCACCGGGCATGACTTTCCCAATACAAAAGTTCACCGGAGATGACTTTCCCAATACAAAAGTTCACCGGAGATGACTTTCCCAATACAAAAGTTCACCGGAGATGACTTTTCCCATAGAAAAGTTCACCGGAGATGACTTTCCCAATACAAAAGTTCACCGGGCATGACTTTCCCAATACAAAAGTTCACCGGAGATGACTTTTCCCATAGAAAAGTTCACCGGAGATGACTTTCCCAATACAAAAGTTCACCGGGCATGACTTTCCCAATACAAAAGTTCACCGGGCATGACTTTCCCAATACAAAAGTTCACCGGGCATGACTTTCCCAATACAAAAGTTCACCGGGCATGACTTTCCCAATACAAAAGTTCACCGGGCATGACTTTCCCAATACAAAAGTTCACCCGGCATGACTTTCCCAATACAAAAGTTCACCGGGCATGACTTTCCCAATACAAAAGTTCACCGGAGATGACTTTCCCAATACAAAAGTTCACCGGAGATGACTTTTCCCATAGAAAAGTTCACCGGAGATGACTTTCCCAATACAAAAGTTCACGGGCATGACTTTCCAATACAAAAGTTCACCGGAGATGACTTTCCCAATACAAAAGTTCACCGGGCATGACTTTCCCAATACAAAAGTTCACCGGAGATGACTTTCCCAATACAAAAGTTCACCGGAGATGACTTTTCCCATAGAAAAGTTCACCGGAGATGACTTTCCCAATACAAAAGTTCACCGGTCATGACTTTCCCAATACAAAAGTTCACCGGAGATGACTTTCCCAATACAAAAGTTCACCGGAGATGACTTTTCCCATAGAAAAGTTCACCGGGCATGACTTTCCCAATACAAAAGTTCACCGTGCATGACTTTCCCAATAGAAA
Organism: Musca autumnalis; assembly: GCF_047663935.1. Taxonomy (NCBI): domain Eukaryota; kingdom Metazoa; phylum Arthropoda; class Insecta; order Diptera; family Muscidae; genus Musca; species Musca autumnalis. The sequence continues at coordinate 22,650 of NW_027412015.1, forward strand.
AGTTCACCGGCATGACTTTCCCAATACAAAAGTTCACCGGGCATGACTTTCCCAATACAAAAGTTCACCGGGCATGACTTTCCCAATACAAAAGTTCACCGGGCATGACTTTCCCAATACAAAAGTTCACCGGGCATGACTTTCCCAATACAAAAGTTCACCGGAGATGACTTTCCCAATACAAAAGTTCACCGGGCATGACTTTCCCAATACAAAAGTTCACCGGGCATGACTTTCCCAATACAAAAGTTCACCGGGCATGACTTTCCCAATACAAAAGTTCACCGGAGATGACTTTCCCAATACAAAGGTTCACCGGGCATGACTTTCCCAATACAAAAGTTCACCGGAGATGACTTTCCCAATACAAAAGTTCACCGGAGATGACTTTCCCAATACAAAAGTTCACCGGGCATGACTTTCCCAATACAAAAGTTCACCGGAGATGACTTTCCCAATACAAAAGTTCACCGGAGATGACTTTTCCCATAGAAAAGTTCACCGGGCATGACTTTCCCAATACAAAAGTTCACCGGACATGACTTTCCCAATACAAAAGTTCACCGGAGATGACTTTTCCCATAGAAAAGTTCACCGGGCATGACTTTCCCAATACAAAAGTTCACCGGGCATGACTTTCCCAATACAAAAGTTCACCGGGCATGACTTTCCCAATACAAAAGTTCACCGGGCATGACTTTCCCAATACAAAAGATCACCGGAGATGACTTTCCCAATACAAAAGTTCACCGGAGATGACTTTCCCAATACAAAAGTTCACCGGGTATGACTTTCCCAATACAAAAGTTCACCGGAGATGACTTTCCCAATACAAAAGTTCACCGGGCATGACTTTCCCAATACAAAAGTTCGCCGGAGATGACTTTCCCAATACAAAAGTTCACCGGGCATGATTTTCCCAATACAAAAGTTCACCGGAGATGACTTTCCCAATACAAAAGTTCACCGGGCATGACTTTCCCAATACAAAAGTTCACCGGGCATGACTTTCCCAATACAAAAGTTCACCGGGCATGACTTTCCCAATACAAAAGTTCACCGGGCATGACTTTCCCAATACAAAAGTTCACCGGGCATGACTTTCCCAATACAAAAGTTCACCGGGCATGACTTTCCCAATACAAAAGTTCACTGGGCATGACTTTCCCAATACAAAAGTTCACCGGAGATGACTTTTCCCATAGAAAAGTTCACCGGGCATGACTTTCCCATACAAAAGTTCACCGGGCATGACTTTCCCAATACAAAAGTTCACCGGGCATGACTTTCCCAATACAAAAGTTCACCGGGCATGACTTTCCCAATACAAAATTCACCGGGCATGACTTTCCCAATACAAAAGTTCACCGGGCATGACTTTCCCAATACAAAAATTCACCGGACATGACTTTCCCAATACAAAAGTTCACCGGGCATGACTTTCCCAATACAAAAGTTCACCGGGCATGACTTTCCCAATACAAAAGTTCACCGGGCATGACTTTCCCAATACAAAAGTTCACCGGAGATGACTTTTTCCATAGAAAAGTTCACCGGAGATGACTTTCCCAATACAAAAGTTCACCGGACATGACTTTTCCCATAGAAAAGTTCACCGGGCATGACTTTCCCAATACAAAAGTTCACCGGGCATGACTTTCCCAATACAAAAGTTCACCGGGCATGACTTTCCCAATACAAAAGTTCACCGGGCATGACTTTCCAAATGCAAAAGTTCACCGGGCATGACTTTCCCAATACAAAAGTTCACCGGGCATGACTTTCCCAATACAAAAGTTCACCGGGCATGACTTTCCCAATACAAAAGTTCACCGGAGATGACTTTCCCAATACAAAAGTTCGCCGGGCATGACTTTCCCAATACAAAAGTTCACCGGAGATGACTTTCCCAATACAAAAGTTCACCGGGCATGACTTTCCCAATACAAAAGTTCACCGGAGATGACTTTCCCAATACAAAAGTTCACCGGGCATGACTTTCCCAATACAAAAGTTCACCGGAGATGACTTTCCCAATACAAAAGTTCATCGGAGATGACTTTTCCCATAGAAAAGTTCACCGGGCATGACTTTCCCAATACAAAAGTTCACCGGACATGACTTTCCCAATACAAAAGTTCACCGGGCATGACTTTCCCAATACAAAAGTTCACCGGGCATGACTTTCCCAATACAAAAGTTCACCGGGCATGACTTTCCCAATACAAAAGTTCACCGGAGATGACTTTCCCAATACAAAAGTTCACCGGGCATGACTTTCCCAATACAAAAGTTCACCGGGCATGACTTTCCCAATACAAAAGTTCACCGGGCATGACTTTCCCAATACAAAAGTTCACCGGAGATGACTTTCCCAATACAAAGGTTCACCGGGCATGACTTTCCCAATACAAAAGTTCACCGGAGATGACTTTCCCAATACAAAAGTTCACCGGAGATGACTTTCCCAATACAAAAGTTCACCGGGCATGACTTTCCCAATACAAAAGTTCACCGGAGATGACTTTCCCAATACAAAAGTTCACCGGAAATGACTTTTCCCATAGAAAAGTTCACCGGGCATGACTTTCCCAATACAAAAGTTCACCGGGCATGACTTTCCCAATAGAAAAGTTCACCCATAGAAAAGTTCACCGGAGATGACTTTCCCAATACAAAAGTTCACCGGAGATGACGTTCCCAATACAAAGGTTCACCGGGCATGACTTTCCCAATACAAAAGTTCACCGGGCATGACTTTCCCAACACAAAAGTTCACCGGGCATGACTTTCCCAATACAAAAGTTCACCGGGCATGACTTTCCCAATACAAAAGTTCACCGGGCATGACTTTCCCAATACAAAAGTTCACCGGGCATGACTTTCCCAATACAAAAGTTCACCGGAGATGACTATCCCAATACAAAAGTTCACCGGGCATGACTTTCCCAATACAAAAGTTCACCGGGCATGACTTTCCCAATACAAAAGTTCACCGGGCATGACTTTCCCAATACAAAAGTTCACCGGAGATGACTTTCCCAATACAAAAGTTCACCGGAGATGACTTTTCCCATAGAAAAGTTCACCGGAGATGACTTTCCCTATACAAAAGTTCACCGGGCATGACTTTCCCAATGCAAAATTCACCGGGCATGACTTTCCCAATACAAAAGTTCACCGGGCATGACTTTCCCAATACAAAAGTTCACCGGACATGACTTTCCCAATACAAAAGTTCACCGGGCATGACTTTCCCAATACAAAAGTTCACCGGAGATGACTTTCCCAATACAAAAGTTCACCGGAGATGACTTTCCCAATACAAAAGTTCACCGGGCATGACTTTCCCAATACAAAAGTTCACCGGGCATGACTTTCCCAATACAAAAGTTCACCGGGCATGACTTTCCCAATACAAAAGTTCACCGGGCATGACTTTCCCAATACAAAAGTTCACCGGGCATGACTTTCCCAATACAAAAGTTCACCGGGCATGACTTTCCCAATACAAAAGTTCACCGGAGATGACTTTCCCAATACAAAAGTTCACCGGAGATGACTTTCCCAATACAAAAGTTCACCGGGCATGACTTTCCCAATACAAAAGTTCACCGGACATGACTTTCCCAATACAAAAGTTCACCGGGCATGACTTTCCCAATACAAAAGTTCACCGGAGATGACTCTCTCAATACAAAAGTTCACCGGAGATGATTTTCCCATAGAAAAGTTCACCGGGCATGACTTTCCCAATACAAAAGTTCACCGGAGATGACTTTCCCAATACAAAAGTTCACCGGGCATGACTTTCCCAATACAAAAGTTCACCGGGCATGACTTTCCCAATACAAAAGTTCACCGGGCATGACTTTTTCAATACAAAAGTTCACCGGGCATGACTTTCCCAATACAAAAGTTCACCGGAGATGACTTTCCCAATACAAAAGTTCACCGGGCACGACTTTCCCAATACAAAAGTTCACCGGGCATGACTTTCCCAATACAAAAGTTCACCGGGCATGACTTTCCCAATACAAAAGTTCACCGGGCATGACTTTCCCAATACAAAAGTTCACCGGGCATGACTTTCCCAATACAAAAGTTCACCGGAGATGACTTTCCCAATACAAAGGTTCACCGGGCATGACTTTCCCAATACAAAAGTTCACCGGAGATGACTTTCCCAATACAAAAGTTCACCGGGCATGACTTTCCCAATACAAAAGTTCACCGGAGATGACTTTTCCCATAGAAAAGTTCACCGGAGATGACTTTCCCAATACAAAAGTTCACCGGGCATGACTTTTCCCATAGAAAAGTTCACCGGAGATGACTTTCCCAATACAAAAGTTCACCGGGCATGACTTTCCCAATACAAAAGTTCACCGGGCATGACTTTCCCAATACAAAAGTTCACCGGGCATGACTTTCCCAATACAAAAGTTCACCGGGCATGACTTTCCCAATACAAAAGTTCACCGGGCATGACTTTCCCAATACAAAAGTTCACCGGGCATGACTTTCCCAATACAAAAGTTCACCGGAGATGACTTTTCCCATAGAAAAGTTCACCGGAGATGACTTTCCCAATACAAAAGTTCACCGGAGATGACTTTCCCAATACAAAAGTTCACCGGAGATGACTTTCCCAATACAAAAGTTCACCGGAGATGACTTTCCCAATACAAAAGTTCACCGGGCATGACTTTCCCAATACAAAAGTTCACCGGGCATGACTTTCCCAACACAAAAGTTCACCGGGCATGACTTTCCCAATACAAAAGTTCACCGGGCATGACTTTCCCAATACAAAAGTTCACCGGGCATGACTTTCCCAATACAAAAGTTCACCGGGCATGACTTTCCCAATACAAAAGTTCACCGGGCATGACTTTCCCAATACAAAAGTTCACCGGAGATGACTTTCCCAATACAAAAGTTCACCGGAGATGACGTTCCCAATACAAAGGTTCACCGGAGATGACGTTCCCAATACAAAGGTTCACCGGGCATGACTTTCCCAATACAAAAGTTCACCGGGCATGACTTTCCCAATACAAAAGTTCACCGGGCATGACTTTCCCAATACAAAAGTTCACCGGAGATGACTTTCCCAATACAAAAGTTCACCGGAGATGACTTTCCCAATACAAAAGTTCACCGGAGATGACTTTCCCAATACAAAAGTTCACGGGAGATGACTTTCCCAATACAAAAGTTCACCGGGCATGACTTTCCCAATACAAAAGTTCACCGGAGATGACTTTCCCAATACAAAAGTTCACCGGAGATGACTTTTCCCATAGAAAAGTTCACCGGGCATGACTTTCCCAATACAAAAGTTCACCGGACATGACTTTCCCAATACAAAAGTTCACCGGAGATGACTTTTCCCATAGAAAAGTTCACCGGGCATGACTTTCCCAATACAAAAGTTCACCGGGCATGACTTTCCCAATACAAAAGTTCACCGGGCATGACTTTCCCAATACAAAAGTTCACCGGGCATGACTTTCCCAATACAAAAGATCACCGGAGATGACTTTCCCAATACAAAAGTTCACCGGAGATGACTTTCCCAATACAAAAGTTCACCGGGTATGACTTTCCCAATACAAAAGTTCACCGGAGATGACTTTCCCAATACAAAAGTTCACCGGGCATGACTTTCCCAATACAAAAGTTCGCCGGAGATGACTTTCCCAATACAAAAGTTCACCGGGCATGACTTTCCCAATACAAAAGTTCACCGGAGATGACTTTCCCAATACAAAAGTTCACCGGGCATGACTTTCAAATACAAAAGTTCACCGGGCATGACTTTCCCAATACAAAAGTTCACCGGGCATGACTTTCCCAATACAAAAGTTCACCGGAGATGACTTTCCCAATACAAAAGTTCACCGGGCATGACTTTCCCAATACAAAAGTTCACCGGGCATGACTTTCCCAATACAAAAGTTCACCGGGCATGACTTTCCCAATACAAAAGTTCACCGGAGATGACTTTTTCCATAGAAAAGTTCACCGGAGATGACTTTCCCAATACAAAAGTTCACCGGGCATGACTTTCCCAATACAAAAGTTCACCGGAGATGACTTTCCCAATACAAAAGTTCACCGGACATGACTTTTCCCATAGAAAAGTTCACCGGGCATGACTTTCCCAATACAAAAGTTCACCGGGCATGACTTTCCCAATACAAAAGTTCACCGGGCATGACTTTCCCAATACAAAAGTTCACCGGGCATGACATTCCCAATGCAAAAGTTCACCGGGCATGACTTTCCCAATACAAAAGTTCACCGGGCATGACTTTCCCAATACAAAAGTTCACCGGGCATGACTTTCCCAATACAAAAGTTCACCGGGCATGACTTTCCCAATACAAAAGTTCACCGGAGATGACTTTCCCAATACAAAAGTTCACCGGGCATGACTTCACCGGGCATGACTTTCCCAATACAAAAGTTCACCGGGCATGACTTTCCCAATACAAAAGTTCACCGGAGATGACTTTCCCAATACAAAAGTTCACCGGGCATGACTTTCCCAATACAAAAGTTCACCGGGCATGACTTTCCCAATACAAAAGTTCACCGGGCATGACTTTCCCAATACAAAAGTTCACCGGAGATGACTTTTCCCATAGAAAAGTTCACCGGAGATGACTTTCCCAATACAAAAGTTCACCGGGCATGACTTTTCCCATAGAAAAGTTCACCGGAGATGACTTTCCCAATACAAAAGTTCACCGGGCATGACTTTCCCAATACAAAAGTTCACCGGGCATGACTTTCCCAATACAAAAGTTCACCGGGCATGACTTTCCCAATACAAAAGTTCACCGGAGATGACTTTCCCAATACAAAAGTTCACCGGAGATGACTTTCCCAATACAAAAGTTCACCGGAGATGACTTTCCCAATACAAAAGTTCACCGGAGATGACTTTCCCAATACAAAAGTTCACCGGAGATGACTTTCCCAATACAAAAGTTCACCGGGCATGACTTTCCCAATACAAAAGTTCACCGGGCATGACTTTCCCAATACAAAAGTTCACCGGGCATGACTTTCCCAATACAAAAGTTCACCGGGCATGACTTTCCCAATACAAAAGTTCACCGGGCATGACTTTCCCAATACAAAAGTTCACCGGGCATGACTTTCCCAATACAAAAGTTCACCGGAGATGACTTTCCCAATACAAAAGTTCACCGGGCATGACTTTCCCAATACAAAAGTTCACCGGAGATGACTTTTCCCATAGAAAAGTTCACCGGAGATGACTTTCCCAATACAAAAGTTCACCGGGCATGACTTTCCCAATACAAAAGTTCACCGGGCATGACTTTCCCAATACAAAAGTTCACCGGGCACGACTTTCCCAATACAAAAGTTCACCGGGCATGACTTTCCCAATACAAAAGTTCACCGGGCATGACTTTCCCAATACAAAAGTTCACCGGAGATGACTTTCCCAATACAAAAGTTCACCGGAGATGACTTTCCCAATACAAAAGTTCACCGGAGATGACTTTCCCAATACAAAAGTTCACCGGACATGACTTTTCCCATAGAAAAGTTCACCGGGCATGACTCTCCCAATACAAAAGTTCACCGGGCATGACTTTCCCAATACAAAAGTTCACCGGGCATGACTTTCCCAATACAAAAGTTCACCGGGCATGACTTTCCCAATGCAAAAGTTCACCGGGCATGACTTTCCCAATACAAAAGTTCACCGGGCATGACTTTCCCAATACAAAAGTTCACCGGGCATGACTTTCCCAATACAAAAGTTCACCGGAGATGACTTTCCCAATACAAAAGTTCACCGGGCATGACTTTCCCAATACAAAAGTTCACCGGGCATGACTTTCCCAATACAAAAGTTCACCGGAGATGACTTTCCCAATACAAAAGTTCACCGGAGATGACTTTCCCAATACAAAAGTTCACCGGAGATGACTTTCCCAATACAAAAGTTCACCGGGCATGACTTTCCCAATACAAAAGTTCACCGGAGATGACTTTTCCCATAGAAAAGTTCACCGGAGATGACTTTCCCAATACAAAAGTTCACCGGGCATGACTTTCCCAATACAAAAGTTCACCGGGCATGACTTTCCCAATACAAAAGTTCACCGGGCACGACTTTCCCAATACAAAAGTTCACCGGGCATGACTTTCCCAATACAAAATTTCACCGGGCATGACTTTCCCAATACAAAAGTTCACCGGGCATGACTTTCCCAATACAAAAGTTCACCGGGCATGACTTTCCCAATACAAAAGTTCACCGGGCATGACTTTCCCAATACAAAAGTTCACCGGAGATGACTTTCCCAATACAAAAGTTCACCGGAGATGACTTTCCCAATACAAAAGTTCACCGGAGATGACTTTTCCCATAGAAAAGTTCACCGGAGATGACTTTCCCAATACAAAAGTTCACCGGGCATGACTTTCCCAATACAAAAGTTCACCGGAGATGACTTTTCCCATAGAAAAGTTCACCGGAGATGACTTTCCCAATACAAAAGTTCACCGGGCATGACTTTCCCAATACAAAAGTTCACCGGGCATGACTTTCCCAATACAAAAGTTCACCGGGCATGACTTTCCCAATACAAAAGTTCACCGGGCATGACTTTCCCAATACAAAAGTTCACCGGGCATGACTTTCCCAATACAAAAGTTCACCGGGCATGACTTTCCCAATACAAAAGTTCACCGGGCATGACTTTCCCAATACAAAAGTTCACCGGGCATGACTTTCCCAATACAAAAGTTCACCGGGCATGACTTTCCCAATACAAAAGTTCACCGGGCATGACTTTCCCAATACAAAAGTTCACCGGGCATGACTTTCCCAATACAAAAGTTCACCGGGCATGACTTTTCCAATACAAAAGTTCACCGGGCATGACTTTCCCAATACAAAAGTTCACCGGGCATGACTTTCCCAATACAAAAGTTCACCGGAGATGACTTTTCCAATACAAAAGTTCACCGGAGATGACTTTTCCCATAGAAAAGTTCACCGGAGATGACTTTCCCAATACAAAAGTTCACCGGGCATGACTTTCCAATACAAAAGTTCACCGGAGATGACTTTCCCAATACAAAAGTTCACCGGGCATGACTTTCCCAATACAAAAGTTCACCGGAGATGACTTTCCCAATACAAAAGTTCACCGGAGATGACTTTTCCCATAGAAAAGTTCACCGGAGATGACTTTCCCAATACAAAAGTTCACCGGGCATGACTTTCCCAATACAAAAGTTCACCGGAGATGACTTTCCCAATACAAAAGTTCACCGGAGATGACTTTTCCCATAGAAAAGTTCACCGGGCATGACTTTCCCAATACAAAAGTTCACCGGGCATGACTTTCCCAATACAAAAGTTCACCGGGCATGACTTTCCCAATACAAAAGTTCACCGGGCATGACTTTCCCAATACAAAAGTTCACCGGGCATGACTTTCCCAATACAAAAGTTCACCGGGCATGACTTTCCCAATACAAAAGTTCACCGGGCATGACTTTCCCAATACAAAAGTTCACCGGAGATGACTTTCCCAATACAAAAGTTCACCGGGCATGACTTTCCCAATACAAAAGTTCACCGGGCATGACTTTCCCAATACAAAAGTTCACCGGGCATGACTTTCCCAATACAAAAGTTCACCGGAGATGACTTTCCCAATACAAAGGTTCACCGGGCATGACTTTCCCAATACAAAAGTTCACCGGAGATGACTTTCCCAATACAAAAGTTCACCGGAGATGACTTTCCCAATACAAAAGTTCACCGGGCATGACTTTCCCAATACAAAAGTTCACCGGAGATGACTTTCCCAATACAAAAGTTCACCGGAGATGACTTTTCCCATAGAAAAGTTCACCGGGCATGACTTTCCCAATACAAAAGTTCACCGGACATGACTTTCCCAATACAAAAGTTCACCGGAGATGACTTTTCCCATAGAAAAGTTCACCGGGCATGACTTTCCCAATACAAAAGTTCACCGGGCATGACTTTCCCAATACAAAAGTTCACCGGGCATGACTTTCCCAATACAAAAGTTCACCGGGCATGACTTTCCCAATACAAAAGATCACCGGAGATGACTTTCCCAATACAAAAGTTCACCGGAGATGACTTTCCCAATACAAAAGTTCACCGGGTATGACTTTCCCAATACAAAAGTTCACCGGAGATGACTTTCCCAATACAAAAGTTCACCGGGCATGACTTTCCCAATACAAAAGTTCGCCGGAGATGACTTTCCCAATACAAAAGTTCACCGGGCATGACTTTCCCAATACAAAAGTTCACCGGAGATGACTTTCCCAATACAAAAGTTCACCGGGCATGACTTTCCCAATACAAAAGTTCACCGGGCATGACTTTCCCAATACAAAAGTTCACCGGGCATGACTTTCCCAATACAAAAGTTCACCGGGCATGACTTTCCCAATACAAAAGTTCACCGGGCATGACTTTCCCAATACAAAAGTTCACCGGGCATGACTTTCCCAATACAAAAGTTCACCGGGCATGACTTTCCCAATACAAAAGTTCACCGGGCATGACTTTCCCAATACAAAAGTTCACTGGGCATGACTTTTCCCATAGAAAAGTTCACCGGAGATGACTTTTCCCATAGAAAAGTTCACCGGGCATGACTTTCCCATACAAAAGTTCACCGGGCATGACTTTCCCAATACAAAAGTTCACCGGGCATGACTTTCCCAATACAAAAGTTCACCGGGCATGACTTTCCCAATACAAAAGTTCACCGGGCATGACTTTCCCAATACAAAAGTTCACCGGGCATGACTTTCCCAATACAAAAGTTCACCGGAGATGACTTTCCCAATACAAAAGTTCACCGGGCACGACTTTCCCAATACAAAAGTTCACCGGGCATGACTTTCCCAATACAAAAGTTCACCGGGCATGACTTTCCCAATACAAAAGTTCACCGGATATGACTTTTTCCATAGAAAAGTTCACCGGAGATGACTTTCCCAATACAAAAGTTCACCGGGCATGACTTTCCCAATACAAAAGTTCACCGGAGATGACTTTCCCAATACAAAAGTTCACCGGACATGACTTTTCCCATAGAAAAGTTCACCGGGCATGACTTTCCCAATACAAAAGTTCACCGGGCATGACTTTCCCAATACAAAAGTTCACCGGAGATGACTTTCCCAATACAAAAGTTCACCGGGCATGACTTTCCCAATACAAAAGTTCACCGGGCATGACTTTCCCAATACAAAAGTTCACCGGGCATGACTTTCCCAATACAAAAGTTCACCGGAGATGACTTTCCCAATACAAAGGTTCACCGGGCATGACTTTCCCAATACAAAAGTTCACCGGAGATGACTTTCCCAATACAAAAGTTCACCGGAGATGACTTTCCCAATACAAAAGTTCACCGGGCATGACTTTCCCAATACAAAAGTTCACCGGAGATGACTTTCCCAATACAAAAGTTCACCGGAGATGACTTTTCCCATAGAAAAGTTCACCGGGCATGACTTTCCCAATACAAAAGTTCACCGGACATGACTTTCCCAATACAAAAGTTCACCGGAGATGACTTTTCCCATAGAAAAGTTCACCGGGCATGACTTTCCCAATACAAAAGTTCACCGGGCATGACTTTCCCAATACAAAAGTTCACCGGGCATGACTTTCCCAATACAAAAGTTCACCGGGCATGACTTTCCCAATACAAAAGATCACCGGAGATGACTTTCCCAATACAAAAGTTCACCGGAGATGACTTTCCCAATACAAAAGTTCACCGGGTATGACTTTCCCAATACAAAAGTTCACCGGAGATGACTTACCCAATACAAAAGTTCACCGGGCATGACTTTCCCAATACAAAAGTTCGCCGGAGATGACTTTCCCAATACAAAAGTTCACCGGGCATGACTTTCCCAATACAAAAGTTCACCGGAGATGACTTTCCCAATACAAAAGTTCACCGGGCATGACTTTCCCAATACAAAAGTTCACCGGGCATGACTTTCCCAATACAAAAGTTCACCGGGCATGACTTTCCCAATACAAAAGTTCACCGGGCATGACTTTCCCAATACAAAAGTTCACCGGGCATGACTTTCCCAATACAAAAGTTCACCGGGCATGACTTTCCCAATACAAAAGTTCACCGGGCATGACTTTCCCAATACAAAAGTTCACCGGGCATGACTTTCCCAATACAAAAGTTCACTGGGCATGACTTTCCCAATACAAAAGTTCACCGGAGATGACTTTTCCCATAGAAAAGTTCACCGGGCATGACTTTCCCATACAAAAGTTCACCGGGCATGACTTTCCCAATACAAAAGTTCACCGGGCATGACTTTCCCAATACAAAAGTTCACCGGGCATGACTTTCCCAATACAAAAGTTCACCGGGCATGACTTTCCCAATACAAAAGTTCACCGGGCATGACTTTCCCAATACAAAAGTTCACCGGAGATGACTTTCCCAATACAAAAGTTCACCGGGCACGTCTTTCCCAATACAAAAGTTCAACGGGCATGACTTTCCCAATACAAAAGTTCACCGGGCATGACTTTCCCAATACAAAAGTTCACCGGGCATGACTTTCCCAATACAAAAGTTCACCGGATATGACTTTTTCCATAGAAAAGTTCACCGGAGATGACTTTCCCAATACAAAAGTTCACCGGGCATGACTTTCCCAATACAAAAGTTCACCGGAGATGACTTTCCCAATACAAAAGTTCACCGGACATGACTTTTCCCATAGAAAAGTTCACCGGGCATGACTTTCCCAATACAAAAGTTCACCGGGCATGACTTTCCCAATACAAAAGTTCACCGGGCATGACTTTCCTATACAAAAGTTCACCGGGCATGACTTTCCCAATGCAAAAGTTCACCGGGCATGACTTTCCCAATACAAAAGTTCACCGGGCATGACTTTCCCAATACAAAAGTTCACCGAGCATGACTTTCCCAATACAAAAGTTCACCGGAGATGACTTTCCCAATACAAAAGTTCACCGGGCATGACTTTCCCAATACAAAAGTTCACCGGGCATGACTTTCCCAATACAAAAGTTCACCGGGCATGACTTTCCCAATACAAAAGTTCACCGGAGATGACTTTCCCAATACAAAAGTTCACCGGGAATGACTTTCCCAATACAAAAGTTCACCGGAGATGACTTTCCCAATACAAAAGTTCATCGCAGATGACTTTTCCCATAGAAAAGTTCACCGGGCATGACTTTCCCAATACAAAAGTTCACCGGGCATGACTTTCCCAATACAAAAGTTCACCGGGCATGACTTTCCCAATACAAAAGTTCACCGGGCATGACTTTCCCAATACAAAAGTTCACCGGGCATGACTTTCCCAATACAAAAGTTCACCGGAGATGACTTTCCCAATACAAAAGTTCACCGGGCATGACTTTCCCAATACAAAAGTTCACCGGGCATGACTTTCCCAATACAAAAGTTCACCGGGCATGACTTTCCCAATACAAAAGTTCACCGGAGATGACTTTCCCAATACAAAGGTTCACCGGGCATGACTTTCCCAATACAAAAGTTCACCGGAGATGACTTTCCCAATACAAAAGTTCACCGGAGATGACTTTCCCAATACAAAAGTTCACCGGGCATGACTTTCCCAATACAAAAGTTCACCGGAGATGACTTTCCCAATACAAAAGTTCACCGGAAATGACTTTTCCCATAGAAAAGTTCACCGGGCATGACTTTCCCAATACAAAAGTTCACCGGGCATGACTTTCCCAATAGAAAAGTTCACCCATAGAAAAGTTCACCGGAGATGACTTTCCCAATACAAAAGTTCACCGGGCATGACTTTCCCAATACAAAAGTTCACCGGGCATGACTTTCCCAATACAAAAGTTCACCGGGCATGACTTTCCCAATACAAAAGTTCACCGGAGATGACTTTTTCCATAGAAAAGTTCACCGGCATGACTTTCCCAATACAAAAGTTCACCGGGCATGACTTTCCCAATACAAAAGTTCACCGGGCATGACTTTCCCAATACAAAAGTTCACCGGACATGACTTTCCCAATACAAAAGTTCACCGGAGATGACTTTTCCCATAGAAAAGTTCACCGGAGATGACTTTCCTAATACAAAAGTTCACCGGGCATGACTTTCCCAATACAAAAGTTCACCGGAGATGACTTTCCCAATACAAAAGTTCACCGGGCATGACTTTCCCAATACAAAAGTTCACCGGAGATGACTTTCCCAATACAAAAGTTCACCGGAGATGACTTTTCCCATAGAAAAGTTCACCGGAGATGACTTTCCCAATACAAAAGTTCACCGGGCATGACTTTCCCAATACAAAAGTTCACCGGAGATGACTTTCCCAATACAAAAGTTCACCGGAGATGACTTTTCCCATAGAAAAGTTTACCGGGCATGACTTTCCCAATACAAAAGTTCACCGGGCATGACTTTCCCAATACAAAAGTTCACCGGGCATGACTTTCCCAATACAAAAGTTCACCGGGCATGACTTTCCCAATACAAAAGTTCACCGGGCATGACTTTCCCAATACAAAAGTTCACCGGGCATGACTTTCCCAATACAAAAGTTCACCGGGCATGACTTTCCCAATACAAAAGTTCACCGGAGATGACTTTCCCAATACAAAAGTTCACCGGGCATGACTTTCCCAATACAAAAGTTCACCGGAGATGACTTTCCCAATACAAAAGTTCACCGGGCATGACTTTCCCAATACAAAAGTTCACCGGAGATGACTTTCCCAATACAAAAGTTCACCGGAGATGACTTTCCCAATACAAAAGTTCACCGGGCATGACTTTCCCAATACAAAAGTTCACCGGGCATGACTTTCCCAATACAAAAGTTCACCGGAGATGACGTTCCCAATACAAAGGTTCACCGGGCATGACTTTCCCAATACAAAAGTTCACCGGGCATGACTTTCCCAATACAAAAGTTCACCGGGCATGACTTTCCCAATACAAAAGTTCACCGGGCATGACTTTCCCAATACAAAAGTTCACCGGGCATGACTTTCCCAATACAAAAGTTCACCGGGCATGACTTTCCCAATACAAAAGTTCACCGGAGATGACTATCCCAATACAAAAGTTCACCGGGCATGACTTTTCCAATACAAAAGTTTACCGGGCATGACTTTCCCAATACAAAAGTTCACCGGGCATGACTTTCCCAATACAAAAGTTCACCGGAGATGACTTTCCCAATACAAAAGTTCACCGGAGATGACTTTTCCCATAGAAAAGTTCACCGGAGATGACTTTCCCTATACAAAAGTTCACCGGGCATGACTTTCCCAATGCAAAATTCACCGGGCATGACTTTCCCAATACAAAAGTTCACCGGGCATGACTTTCCCAATACAAAAGTTCACCGGACATGACTTTCCCAATACAAAAGTTCACCGGGCATGACTTTCCCAATACAAAAGTTCACCGGAGATGACTTTCCCAATACAAAAGTTCACCGGAGATGACTTTCCCAATACAAAAGTTCACCGGGCATGACTTTCCCAATACAAAAGTTCACCGGGCATGACTTTCCCAATACAAAAGTTCACCGGGCATGACTTTCCCAATACAAAAGTTCACCGGGCATGACTTTCCCAATACAAAAGTTCACCGGGCATGACTTTCCCAATACAAAAGTTCACCGGGCATGACTTTCCCAATACAAAAGTTCACCGGAGATGACTTTCCCAATACAAAAGTTCACCGGAGATGACTTTCCCAATACAAAAGTTCACCGGGCATGACTTTCCCAATACAAAAGTTCACCGGACATGACTTTCCCAATACAAAAGTTCACCGGGCATGACTTTCCCAATACAAAAGTTCACCGGAGATGACTCTCTCAATACAAAAGTTCACCGGAGATGATTTTCCCATAGAAAAGTTCACCGGGCATGACTTTCCCAATACAAAAGTTCACCGGAGATGACTTTCCCAATACAAAAGTTCACCGGGCATGACTTTCCCAATACAAAAGTTCACCGGGCATGAATTTCCCAATACAAAAGTTCACCGGGCATGACTTTCCCAATACAAAAGTTCACCGGGCATGACTTTCCCAATACAAAAGTTCACCGGGCATGACTTTCCCAATACAAAAGTTCACCGGGCATGACTTTCCCAATACAAAAGTTCACCGGGCATGACTTTCCCAATACAAAAGTTCACCGGGCATGACTTTCCCAATACAAAAGTTCACCGGAGATGACTTTCCCAATACAAAAGTTCATCGGGCATGACTTTCCCAATACAAAAGTTCACCGGGCATGACTTTCCCAATACAAAAGTTCACCGGGCATGACTTTCCCAATACAAAAGTTCACGGGAGATGACTTTCCCAAAACAAAAGTTCACCGGGCACGACTTTCCCAATACAAAAGTTCACCGGGCATGACTTTCCCAATACAAAAGTTCACCGGGCATGACTTTCCCAATACAAAAGTTCACCGGGCATGACTTTCTCAATACAAAAGTTCACCGGGCATGACTTTCCCAATACAAAAGTTGACCGGACATGACTTTCCCAATACAAAAGTTCACCGGACATGACTTTCCCAATACAAAAGTTCACCGGAGATGACTTTCCCAATACAAAAGTTCACCGGGCACGACTTGAGATGACTTTCCCAATACAAAAGTTCACCGGGCATGACTTTCCCAATACAAAAGTTTACCGGAGATGACTTTCCCAATACAAAAGTTCACCGGGCATGACTTTCCCAATACAAAAGTTCACCGGGCATGACTTTCCCAATACAAAAGTTCACCGGGCATGACTTTCCCAATACAAATTTCACCGGGCATGACTTTCCCAATACAAAAGTTCACCGGGCATGACTTTCCCAATACAAAAGTTCACCGGGCATGACTTTCCCAATACAAAAGTTCACCGGGCATGACTTTCCCAATACAAAAGTTCACCGGGCATGACTTTCCCAATACAAAAGTTCACCGAAAATGACTTTCCCAATACAAAAGTTCACCGGGCATGACTTTCCCAATACAAAAGTTCACCGGAGATGACTTTCCCAATACAAAAGTTCACCGGAGATGACTTTCCCAATACAAAAGTTCACCGGAGATGACTTTCCCAATACAAAAGTTCACCGGGCAGGACTTTCCCAATACAAAAGTTCACCGGACATGATTTTCCCAATACAAAAGTTCACCGGGCATGACTTTCCCAATACAAAAGTTCACCGGAGATGACTTTCCCAATACAAAAGTTCACCGGAGATGACTTTTCCCATAGAAAAGTTCACCGGAGATGACTTTCCCAATACAAAAGTTCACCGGGCATGACTTTCCCAATACAAAAGTACACCGGAGATGACTTTCCCAATACAAAAGTTCACCGGAGATGACTTTCCCAATACAAAAGTTCACCGGAGATGACTTTTCCCATAGAAAAGTTCACCGGAGATGACTTTCCTAATACAAAAGTTCACCGGGCATGACTTTCCCAATACAAAAGTTCACCGGGCATGACTTTCCCCAATACAAAAGTTCACCGGGCATGACTTTCCCAATACAAAAGTTCACCGGGCATGACTTTCCCAATACAAAAAGTTCACCGGAGATGACTTTCCCAATACAAAAGTTCACCGGGCATGACTTTCCCAATACAAAAGTTCACCGGGCATGACTTTCCCAATACAAAAGTTCACCGGGCATGACTTTCCCAATACAAAAGTTCACCGGGCATGACTTTCCCAATACAAAAGTTCACCGGGCATGACTTTCCCAATACAAAAGTTCACCGGGCATGACTTTCCCAATACAAAAGTTCACCGGGCATGACTTTCCCAATACAAAAGTTCACCGGAGATGACTTTCCCAATACAAAAGTTCACCGGGCATGACTTTCCCAATACAAAAGTTCACCGGGCATGACTTTCCCAATACAAAAGTTCACCGAAAATGACTTTCCCAATACAAAAGTTCACCGGGCATGACTTTCCCAATACAAAAGTTCACCGGAGATGACTTTCCCAATACAAAAGTTCACCGGAGATGACTTTCCCAATACAAAAGTTCACCGGAGATGACTTTCGCAATACAAAAGTTCACCGGGCATGACTTTCCCAATACAAAAGTTCACCGGACATGACTTTCCCAATACAAAAGTTCACCGGGCATGACTTTCCCAATACAAAAGTTCACCGGAGATGACTTTCCCAATACAAAAGTTCACCGGAGATGACTTTTCCCATAGAAAAGTTCACCGGAGATGACTTTCCCAATACAAAAGTTCACCGGGCATGACTTTCCCAATACGAAAGTTCACCGGAGATGACTTTCCCAATACAAAAGTTCCCCGGAGATGACTTTCCCAATACAAAAGTTCACCGGAGATGACTTTTCCCATAGAAAAGTTCACCGGAGATGACTTTCCCTATACAAAAGTTCACCGGAGATGACTTTCCCAATACAAAAGTTCACCGGAGATGACTTTCCCAATACAAAAGTTCACCGGGCATGACTTTCCCAATACAAAAGTTCACCGGGCATGACTTTCCCAATACAAAAGTTCACCGGGCATGACTTTCCCAATACAAAAGTTCACCGGAGATGACTTTCCCAATACAAAAGTTCACCGGGCATGACTTTCCCAATACAAAAGTTCACCGGAGATGACTTTTCCCATAGAAAAGTTCACCGGGCATGACTTTCCCAATACAAAAGTTCACCGGGCATGACTTTCCCAATACAAAAGTTCACCGGAGATGACTCTCCCAATACAAAAGTTCACCGGGCATGACTTTCCCAATACAAAAGTTCACCGGGCATGACTTTCCCAATACAAAAGTTCACCGGGCATGACTTTTCCAATACAAAAGTTCACCGGGCATGACTTTCCCAATACAAAAGTTCACCGGGCATGACTTTCCCAATACAAAAGTTCACCGGAGATGACTTTTCCCATAGAAAAGTTGACCGGAGATGACTTTCCCAATACAAAAGTTCACCGGGCATGACTTTCCCAATACAAAAGTTCACCGGGCATGACTTTCCCAATACAAAAGTTCACCGGAGATGACTTTCCCAATACAAAAGTTCACCGGAGATGACTTTTCCCATAGAAAAGTTCACCGGAGATGACTTTCCCAATACAAAAGTTCACCGGGCATGACTTTCCCAATACAAAAGTTCACCGGAGATGACTTTCCCAATACAAAAGTTCACCGGAGATGACTTTCCCAATACAAATTTCACCGGAGATGACTTTTCCCATAGAAAAGTTCACCGGAGATGGCTTTCCCAATACAAAAGTTCACCGGGCATGACTTTCCCAATACAAAAGTTCACCGGAGATGACTTTCCCAATACAAAAGTTCACCGGAGATGACTTTCCCAATACAAAAGTTCACCGGGCATGACTTTCCCAATACAAAAGTTCACCGGGCATGACTTTCCCAATACAAAAGTTCACCGCGCATGACTTTCCCAATACAAAAGTTCACCGGGCATGACTTTCCCAATACAAAAGTTCACCGGGCATGACTTTCCCAATACAAAAGTTCACCGGGCATGACTTTCCCAATACAAAAGTTCACCGGAGATGACTTTCCCGATACAAAAGTTCACCGGGCATGACTTTCCCAATACAAAAGTTCACCGGAGATGACTTTTCCCATAGAAAAGTTCACCGGAGATGACTTTTCCCATAGAAAAGTTCACCGGGCATGACTTTCCCAATACAAAAGTTCACCGGGCATGACATTTTTCCCATAGAAAAGTTCACCGGAGATGACTTTCCCAATACAAAAGTTCACCGGGCATGACTTTCCCAATACAAACGTTCACCGGGCATGACTTTCCCAATACAAAAGTTCACCGGGCATGACTTTCCCAATACAAAAGTTCACCGGAGATGACTTTCCCAATACAAAAGTTCACCGGGCATGACTTTCCCAATACAAAAGTTCACCGGGCATGACTTTCCCAATACAAAAGTTCACCGGGCATGACTTTCCCAATACAAAAGTTCACCGGGCATGACTTTCCCAATACAAAAGTTCACCGGGCATGACTTTCCCAATACAAAAGTTCACCGGGCATGACTTTCCCAATACAAAAGTTCACCGAACATGACTTTCCCAATACAAAAGTTCACCGGGCATGACTTTCCCAATACAAAAGTTCACCGGGCACGACTTTCCCAATAGAAAAGTTCACCGGGCATGACTTTCCCAATACAAAAGTTCACCGGGCATGACTTTCCCAATACAAAAGTTCACCGGAGATGACTCTCCCAATACAAAAGTTCTACGGGCATGACTTTCCCAATACAAAAGTTCACCGGGCATGACTTTCCCAATACAAAAGTTCACCGGGCATGACTTTTCCAATACAAAAGTTCACCGGGCATGACTTTCCCAATACAAAAGTTCACCGGGCATGACTTTCCCAATACAAAAGTTCACCGGAGATGACTTTTCCCATAGAAAAGTTGACCGGAGATGACTTTCCCAATACAAAAGTTCACCGGGCATGACTTTCCCAATACAAAAGTTCACCGGGCATGACTTTCCCAATACAAAAGTTCACCGGAGATGACTTTCCCAATACAAAAGTTCACCGGAGATGACTTTTCCCATAGAAAAGTTCACCGGAGATGACTTTCCCAATACAAAAGTTCACCGGGCATGACTTTCCCAATACAAAAGTTCACCGGAGATGACTTTCCCAATACAAAAGTTCACCGGAGATGACTTTTCCCATAGAAAAGTTCACCGGAGATGGCTTTCCCAATACAAAAGTTCACCGGGCATGACTTTCCCAATACAAAAGTTCACCGGAGATGACTTTCCCAATACAAAAGTTCACCGGAGATGACTTTCCCAATACAAAAGTTCACCGGGCATGACTTTCCCAATACAAAAGTTCACCGGAGATGACTTTCCCAATACAAAAGTTCACCGGGCATGACTTTCCCAATACAAAAGTTCACCGGGCATGACTTTCCCAATACAAAAGTTCACCGGGCATGACTTTCCCAATACAAAAGTTCACCGGGCATGACTTTCCCAATACAAAAGTTCACCGGAGATGACTTTCCCAATACAAAAGTTCACCGGGCATGACTTTCCCAATACAAAAGTTCACCGGAGATGACTTTTCCCATAGAAAAGTTCACCGGAGATGACTTTTCCCATAGAAAAGTTCACCGGGCATGACTTTCCCAATACAAAAGTTCACCGGGCATGACATTTTTCCCATAGAAAAGTTCACCGGAGATGACTTTCCCAATACAAAAGTTCACCGGGCATGACTTTCCCAATACAAAAGTTCACCGGGCATGACTTTCCCAATACAAAAGTTCACCGGGCATGACTATCCCAATACAAAATTTCACCGGGCATGACTTTCCCAATACAAAAGTTCACCGAACATGACTTTCCCAATACAAAAGTTCACCGGGCATGACTTTCCCAATACAAAAGTTCACCGGAGATGACTTTCCCAATACAAAAGTTCACCGGGCACGACTTTCCCAATACAAAAGTTCACCGGGCATGACTTTCCCAATACAAAAGTTCACCGGGCATGACTTTCCCAATACAAAAGTTCACCGGGCATGACTTTCCCAATACAAAAGTTCACCGGGCATGACTTTCCCAATACAAAAGTTCACCGGAGATGACTTTCCCAATACAAAAGTTCACCGGAGATGACTTTTCCCATAGAAAAAATCACCGGAGATGACTTTCCCAATACAAAAGTTCACCGGGCATGACTTTCCCAATACAAAAGTTCACCGGAGATGATTTTCCCAATACAAAAGTTCACCGGGCATGACTTTCCCAATACAAAAGTTCACCGGGCATGACTTTCCCAATACAAAAGTTCACCGGGCATGACTTTCCCAATACAAAAGTTCACCGGGCATGACTTTCCCAATACAAAAGTTCACCGGGCATGACTTTCCCAATACAAAAGTTCACCGGGCATGACTTTCCCAATACAAAAGTTCACCGGGCATGACTTTCCCAATACAAAAGTTCACCGGGCATGACTTTCCCAATACAAAAGTTCACCGGAGATGACTTTCCCAATACAAAAGTTCACCGGGCATGACTTTCCCAATACAATAGTTCACCGGGCATGACTTTCCCAATACAAAAGTTCACCGGGCATGACTTTCCCAATACAAAAGTTCACCGGAGATGACTCTCCCAATACAAAAGTTCACCGGGCATGACTTTCCCAATACAAAAGTTCACCGGGCATGACTTTCCCAATACAAAAGTTCACCGGAGATGACTTTCCCAATACAAAAGTTCACCGGGCATGACTTTCCCAATACAAAAGTTCACCGGGCATGACTTTCCCAATACAAAAGTTCACCGGAGATGACTTTCCCAATACAAATGTTTACCGGAGATGACTTTCCCAATACAAAAGTTCACCGGGCATGACTTTCCCAATACAAAAGTTCACCGGGCATTACTTTCCCAATACAAAAGTTCACCGGGCATGACTTTCCCAATACAAAAGTTCACCGGAGATGACTTTCCCAATACAAAAGTTCACCGGAGATGACTTTTCCCATAGAAAAGTTCACCGGAGATGACTTTCCCAATACAAAAGTTCACCGGGCATGACTTTCCCAATACAAAAGTTCACCGGAGATGACTTTCCCAATACAAAAGTTCACCGGAGATGACTTTCCCAATACAAAAGTTCACCGGAGATGACTTTTCCCATAGAAAAGTTCACCGGAGATGACTTTCCCAATACAAAAGTTCACCGGGCATGACTTTCCCAATACAAAAGTTCACCGGAGATGACTTTCCCAATACAAAAGTTTACCGGAGATGACTTTCCCAATACAAAAGTTCACCGGGCATGACTTTCCCAATACAAAAGTTCACCGGGCATGACTTTCCCAATACAAAAGTTCACCGGGCATGACTTTCCCAATACAAAAGTTCACCGGGCATGACTTTCCCAATACAAAAGTTCACCGGGCATGACTTTCCCAATACAAAAGTTCACCGGAGATGACTTTCCCAATACAAAAGTTCACCTGGCATGACTTTCCCAATACAAAAGTTCACCGGAGATGACTTTTCCCATAGAAAAGTTCACCGGGCATGACTTTCCCAATACAAAAGTTCACCGGGCATGACTTTCCCAATACAAAAGTTCACCGGAGATGACTCTCCCAATACAAAAGTTCACCGGGCATGACTTTCCCAATACAAAAGTTCACCGGACATGACTTTCCCAATACAAAAGTTCACCGGGCATGACTTTCCCAATACAAAAGTTCACCGGGCATGACTTTCCCAATACAAAAGTTCACCGGGCATGACTTTCCCAATACAAAAGTTCACCGGAGATGACTTTTCCCATAGAAAAGTTCACCGGAGATGACTTTCCCAATACAAAAGTTCACCGGGCATGACTTTCCCAATACAAAAGTTCACCGGAGATGACTTTCCCAATACAAAAGTTCACCGGGCATGACTTTCCCAATACAAAAGTTCACCGGGCATGACTTTCCCAATACAAAAGTTCACCGGAGATGACTTTCCCAATACAAAAGTTCACCGGAGATGACTTTTCCCATAGAAAAGTTCACCGGAGATGACTTTTCCCATAGAAAAGTTCACCGGAGATGACTTTCCCAATACAAAAGTTCACCGGGCATGACTTTTCCCATAGAAAAGTTCACCGGAGATGACTTTCCCAATACAAAAGTTCACCGGGCATGACTTTCCCAATACAAAAGTTCACCGGGCATGACTTTCCCAATACAAAAGTTCACCGGGCATGACTTTCCCAATACAAAAGTTCACCGGGCATGACTTTCCCAATACATAAGTTCACCGGGCATGACTTTCCCAATACAAAAGTTCACCGGGCATGACTTTCCCAATACAAAAGTTCACCGGAGATGACTTTCCCAATACAAAAGTTCACCGGGCACGACTTTCCCAATACAAAAGTTCACCAGGCATGACTTTCCCAATACAAAAGTTCACCGGGCATGACTTTCCCAATACAAAAGTTCACCGGGCATGACTTTCCCAATACAAAAGTTTACCGGAGATGACTTTCCCAATACAAAAGTTCACCGGAGATGACTTTTCCCATAGAAAAGTTCACCGGAGATGACTTTCCCAATACAAAAGTTCACCGGGCATGACTTTCCCAATACAAAAGTTCACCGGAGATGACTTTCCCAATACAAAAGTTCACCGGGCATGACTTTCCCAATACAAAAGTTCACCGGGCATGACTTTCCCAATACAAAAGTTCACCGGGCATGACTTTCCCAATACAAAAGTTCACCGGAGATAACTTTCCCAATACAAAAGTTCACCGGGCATGACTTTCCCAATACAAAAGCTCACCGGAGATGACTTTTCCCATAGAAAAGTTCACCGGGCATGACTTTCCCAATACAAAAGTTCACCGGAGATGACTCTCCCAATACAAAAGTTCACCGGGCATGACTTTCCCAATACAAAAGTTCACCGGGCATGACCTTCCCAATACAAAAGTTCACCGGGCATGACTTTCCCAATACAAAAGTTCACCGGGCATGACTTTCCCAATACAAAAGTTCACCGGAGATGACTTTTCCCATAGAAAAGTTCACCGGAGATGACTTTCCCAATACAAAAGTTCACCGGGCATGACTTTCCCAATACAAAAGTTAACCGGAGATGACTTTCCCAATACAAAAGTTCACCGGAGATGACTTTCCCAATACAAAAGTTCACCGGGCATGACTTTCCCAATACAAAAGTTCACCGGAGATGACTTTCCCAATACAAAAGTTCACCGGAGATGACTTTTCCCATAGAAAAGTTCACCGGAGAGGACTTTTCCCATAGAAAAGTTCACCGGAGATGACTTTCCCAATACAAAAGTTCACCGGGCATGACTTTTCCCATAGAAAAGTTCAACGGACATGACTTTCCCAATACAAAAGTTCACCGGGCATGACTGTCCCAATACAAAAGTTCACCGGGCATGACTTTCCCAATACAAAAGTTCACCGGGCATGACTTTCCCAATACAAAAGTTCACCGGGCATGACTTTCCCAATACAAAAGTTCACCGGGCATGACTTTCCCAATACAAAAGTTGACCGGGCATGACTTTCCCAATACAAAAGTTCACCGGAGATGACTTTCCCAATACAAAAGTTCACCGGGCACGACTTTCCCAATACAAAAGTTCACCGGGCATGACTTTCCCAATACAAAAGTTCACCGGGCATGACTTTCCCAATACAAAAGTTCACCGGGCATGACTTTCCCAATACAAAAGTTCACCGGAGATGACTTTCCCAATACAAAAGTTCACCGGGGATGACTTTTCCCATAGAAAAGTTCACCGGAGATGACTTTCCCAATACAAAAGTTCACCGGGCATGACTTTCCCAATACAAAAGTTCACCTGGCATGACTTTCCCATAGAAAAGTTCACCGGAGATGACTTTCCCAATACTAAAGTTCACCGGGCATGACTTTCCCAATACAAAAGTTCACCGGGCATGACTTTCCCAATACAAAAGTTCACCGGGCATGACTTTCCCAATACAAAAGTTCACCGGGCATGACTTTCCCAATACAAAAGTTCACCGGGCATGACTTTCCCAATACAAAAGTTCACCGGGCATGACTTCCCCAATACAAAAGTTCACCGGGCATGACTTTCCCAATACAAAAGTTCACCGGGCATGACTTTCCCAATACAAAAGTTCACCGGGCATGACTTTCCCAATACAAAAGTTCACCGGAGATGACTTTCCCAATAAAAAAGTTCACCAGGCATGACTTTCCCAATACAAAAGTTCACCGGGGATGACTTTTCCCATAGAAAAGTTCACCGGAGATGACTTTCCCAATACAAAAGTTCACCGGGCATGACTTTCCCAATACAAAAGTTCACCGGGCATGACTTTCCCATAGAAAAGTTCCCCGGAGATGACTTTCCCAATACAAAAGTTCACCGGGCATGACTTTCCCAATACAAAAGTTCACCGGGCATGACTTTCCCAATACAAAAGTTCACCGGGCATGACTTTCCCAAAACAAAAGTTCACCATGCATGACTTTCCCAATACAAAAGTTCACCGGGCATGACTTTCCCAATACAAAAGTTCACCGGGCATGACTTTCCCAATACAAAAGTTCACCGGGCATGACTTTCCCAATACAAAAGTTCACCGGGCATGACTTTCCCAATACAAAAGTTCACCGGTCATGACTTTCCCAATACAAAAGTTCACCGGAGATGACTTTCCCAATAAAAAAATTCACCAGGCACGACTTTCCCAATACAAAAGTTCACCGGGCATGACTTTCCCAATACAAAAGTTCACCGGGCATGACTTTCCCAATACAAAAGTTCACCGGAGATGACTTTCCCAATACAAAAGTTCACCGGAGATGACTTTTCCCATAGAAAAGTTCACCGGAGAGGACTTTTCCCATAGAAAAGTTCACCGGAGATGACTTTCCCAATACAAAAGTTCACCGGGCATGACTTTTCCCATAGAAAAGTTCACCGGAGATGACTTTCCCAATACAAAAGTTCACCGGGCATGACTTTCCCAATACAAAAGTTCACCGGGCATGACTTTCCCAATACAAAAGTTCACCGGGCATGACTTTTCCCATAGAAAAGTTCACCGGAGATGACTTCCCCAATACAAAAGTTCACCGGGCATGACTTTCCCAATACAAAAGTTCACCGGGCATGACTTTCCCAATACAAAAGTTCACCGGGCATGACTTTCCCAATACAAAAGTTCACCGGGCATGACTTTCCCAATACAAAAGTTCACCGGGCATGACTTTCCCAATACAAAAGTTCACCGGGCATGACTTTCCCAATACAAAAGTTCACCGGAGATGACTTTCCCAATACAAAAGTTCACCGGGCACGACTTTCCCAATACAAAAGTTCACCGGGCATGACTTTCCCAATACAAAAGTTCACCGGGCATGACTTTCCCAATACAAAAGTTCACCGGGCATGACTTTCCCAATACAAAAGTTCACCGGAGATGACTTTCCCAATACAAAAGTTCACCGGGGATGACTTTTCCCATAGAAAAAATCACCGGAGATGACTTTCCCAATACAAAAGTTCACCGGGCATGACTTTCCCAATACAAAAGTTCACCGGGCATGACTTTCCCATAGAAAAGTTCACCGGAGATGACTTTCCCAATACAAAAGTTCACCGGGCATGACTTTCACCGGAGATGACTTTTCCCATAGAAAAGTTCACCGGAGATGACTTTTCCCATAGAAAATTTCACCGGAGATGACTTTCCCAATACAAAAGTTCACCGGGCATGACTTTTCCCTTAGAAAAGTTCACCGGAGATGACTTTCCCAATACAAAAGTTCACCGGGCATGACTTTCCCAATACAAAAGTTATGACTTTCCCAATACAAAAGTTCACCGGAGATGACTTTTCCCATAGAAAAGTTCACCGGAGATGACTTTTCCCATAGAAAAGTTCACCGAAGATGACTTTCCCAATACAAAAGTTCACCGGGCATGACTTTTCCCATAGAAAAGTTCACCGGAGATGACTTTCCCAATACAAAAGTTCACCGGGCATGACTTTCCCAATACAAAAGTTCACCGGGCATGACTTTCCCAATACAAAAGTTCACCGGGCATGACTTTCCCAATACAAAAGTTCACCGGGCATGACTTTCCCAATACAAAAGTTCACCGGGCATGACTTTCCCAATACAAAAGTTCACCGGAGATGACTTTCCCAATACAAAAGTTCACCGGGCACGACTTTCCCAATACAAAAGTTCACCGGGCATGACCTTCCCAATACAAAAGTTCACCGGGCATGACTTTCCCAATACAAAAGTTCACCGGGCATGACTTTCCCAATACAAAAGTTCACCGGAGATGACTTTCCCAATACAAAAGTTCACCGGAGATGACTTTTCCCATAGAAAAGTTCACCGGAGATGACTTTCCCAATACAAAAGTTCACCGGGCATGACTTTCCCAATACAAAAGTTTACCGGAGATGACTTTCCCAATACAAAAGTTCACCGGGCATGACTTTCCCAATACAAAAGTTCACCGGGCATGACTTTCCCAATACAAAAGTTCACCGGGCATGACTTTCCCAATACAAAAGTTCACCGGGCATGACTTTCCCAATACAAAAGTTCACCGGGCATGACTTTCCCAATACAAAAGTTCACCGGAGATGACTTTCCCAATACAAAAGTTCACCGGGCATGACTTTCCCAATACAAAAGTTCACCGGGCATGACTTTCCCAATACAAAAGTTCACCGAAAATGACTTTCCCAATACAAAAGTTCACCGGGCATGACTTTCCCAATACAAAAGTTCACCGGAGATGACTTTCCCAATACAAAAGTTCACCGGAGATGACTTTCCCAATACAAAAGTTCACCGGAGATGACTTTCCCAATACAAAAGTTCACCGGGCAGGACTTTCCCAATACAAAAGTTCACCGGACATGATTTTCCCAATACAAAAGTTCACCGGGCATGACTTTCCCAATACAAAAGTTCACCGGAGATGACTTTCCCAATACAAAAGTTCACCGGAGATGACTTTTCCCATAGAAAAGTTCACCGGAGATGACTTTCCCAATACAAAAGTTCACCGGGCATGACTTTCCCAATACAAAAGTACACCGGAGATGACTTTCCCAATACAAAAGTTCACCGGAGATGACTTTCCCAATACAAAAGTTCACCGGAGATGACTTTTCCCATAGAAAAGTTCACCGGAGATGACTTTCCCAATACAAAAGTTCACCGGGCATGACTTTCCCAATACAAAAGTTCACCGGGCATGACTTTCCCAATACAAAAGTTCACCGGGCATGACTTTCCCAATACAAAAGTTCACCGGGCATGACTTTCCCAATACAAAAGTTCACCGGAGATGACTTTCCCAATACAAAAGTTCACCGGGCATGACTTTCCCAATACAAAAGTTCACCGGGCATGACTTTCCCAATACAAAAGTTCACCGGGCATGACTTTCCCAATACAAAAGTTCACCGGGCATGACTTTCCCAATACAAAAGTTCACCGGGCATGACTTTCCCAATACAAAAGTTCACCGGGCATGACTTTCCCAATACAAAAGTTCACCGGGCATGACTTTCCCAATACAAAAGTTCACCGGAGATGACTTTCCCAATACAAAAGTTCACCGGGCATGACTTTCCCAATACAAAAGTTCACCGGGCATGACTTTCCCAATACAAAAGTTCACCGAAAATGACTTTCCCAATACAAAAGTTCACCGGGCATGACTTTCCCAATACAAAAGTTCACCGGAGATGACTTTCCCAATACAAAAGTTCACCGGAGATGACTTTCCCAATACAAAAGTTCACCGGAGATGACTTTCGCAATACAAAAGTTCACCGGGCATGACTTTCCCAATACAAAAGTTCACCGGACATGACTTTCCCAATACAAAAGTTCACCGGGCATGACTTTCCCAATACAAAAGTTCACCGGAGATGACTTTCCCAATACAAAAGTTCACCGGAGATGACTTTTCCCATAGAAAAGTTCACCGGAGATGACTTTCCCAATACAAAAGTTCACCGGGCATGACTTTCCCAATACGAAAGTTCACCGGAGATGACTTTCCCAATACAAAAGTTCCCCGGAGATGACTTTCCCAATACAAAAGTTCACCGGAGATGACTTTTCCCATAGAAAAGTTCACCGGAGATGACTTTCCCAATACAAAAGTTCACCGGAGATGACTTTCCCAATACAAAAGTTCACCGGAGATGACTTTCCCAATACAAAAGTTCACCGGGCATGACTTTCCCAATACAAAAGTTCACCGGGCATGACTTTCCCAATACAAAAGTTCACCGGGCATGACTTTCCCAATACAAAAGTTCACCGGAGATGACTTTCC
Source organism: Musca autumnalis (assembly GCF_047663935.1). NCBI lineage: Eukaryota > Metazoa > Arthropoda > Insecta > Diptera > Muscidae > Musca > Musca autumnalis. The sequence goes on from NW_027412015.1 coordinate 52,702, forward strand.
CAATACAAAAGTTCACCGGGCATGACTTTCCCAATACAAAAGTTCACCGGAGATGACTTTTCCCATAGAAAAGTTCACCGGGCATGACTTTCCCAATACAAAAGTTCACCGGGCATGACTTTCCCAATACAAAAGTTCACCGGAGATGACTCTCCCAATACAAAAGTTCACCGGGCATGACTTTCCCAATACAAAAGTTCACCGGGCATGACTTTCCCAATACAAAAGTTCACCGGGCATGACTTTTCCAATACAAAAGTTCACCGGGCATGACTTTCCCAATACAAAAGTTCACCGGGCATGACTTTCCCAATACAAAAGTTCACCGGAGATGACTTTTCCCATAGAAAAGTTGACCGGAGATGACTTTCCCAATACAAAAGTTCACCGGGCATGACTTTCCCAATACAAAAGTTCACCGGGCATGACTTTCCCAATACAAAAGTTCACCGGAGATGACTTTCCCAATACAAAAGTTCACCGGAGATGACTTTTCCCATAGAAAAGTTCACCGGAGATGACTTTCCCAATACAAAAGTTCACCGGGCAAGACTTTCCCAATACAAAAGTTCACCGGAGATGACTTTCCCAATACAAAAGTTCACCGGAGATGACTTTCCCAATACAAAAGTTCACCGGAGATGACTTTTCCCATAGAAAAGTTCACCGGAGATGGCTTTCCCAATACAAAAGTTCACCGGGCATGACTTTCCCAATACAAAAGTTCACCGGAGATGACTTTCCCAATACAAAAGTTCACCGGAGATGACTTTCCCAATACAAAAGTTCACCGGGCATGACTTTCCCAATACAAAAGTTCACCGGGCATGACTTTCCCAATACAAAAGTTCACCGCGCATGACTTTCCCAATACAAAAGTTCACCGGGCATGACTTTCCCAATACAAAAGTTCACCGGGCATGACTTTCCCAATACAAAAGTTCACCGGGCATGACTTTCCCAATACAAAAGTTCACCGGAGATGACTTTCCCGATACAAAAGTTCACCGGGCATGACTTTCCCAATACAAAAGTTCACCGGAGATGACTTTTCCCATAGAAAAGTTCACCGGAGATGACTTTTCCCATAGAAAAGTTCACCGGGCATGACTTTCCCAATACAAAAGTTCACCGGGCATGACATTTTTTCCATAGAAAAGTTCACCGGAGATGACTTTCCCAATACAAAAGTTCACTGGGCATGACTTTCCCAATACAAACGTTCACCGGGCATGACTTTCCCAATACAAAAGTTCACCGGGCATGACTTTCCCAATACAAAAGTTCACCGGAGATGACTTTCCCAATACAAAAGTTCACCGGGCATGACTTTCCCAATACAAAAGTTCACCGGGCATGACTTTCCCAATACAAAAGTTCACCGGGCATGACTTTCCCAATACAAAAGTTCACCGGGCATGACTTTCCCAATACAAAAGTTCACCGGGCATGACTTTCCCAATACAAAAGTTCACCGGGCATGACTTTCCCAATACAAAAGTTCACCGAACATGACTTTCCCAATACAAAAGTTCACCGGGCATGACTTTCCCAATACAAAAGTTCACCGGGCACGACTTTCCCAATAGAAAAGTTCACCGGGCATGACTTTCCCAATACAAAAGTTCACCGGGCATGACTTTCCCAATACAAAAGTTCACCGGAGATGACTCTCCCAATACAAAAGTTCAACGGGCATGACTTTCCCAATACAAAAGTTCACCGGGCATGACTTTCCCAATACAAAAGTTCACCGGGCATGACTTTTCCAATACAAAAGTTCACCGGGCATGACTTTCCCAATACAAAAGTTCACCGGAGATGACTTTTCCCATAGAAAAGTTGACCGGAGATGACTTTCCCAATACAAAAGTTCACCGGGCATGACTTTCCCAATACAAAAGTTCACCGGGCATGACTTTCCCAATACAAAAGTTCACCGGAGATGACTTTCCCAATACAAAAGTTCACCGGAGATGACTTTTCCCATAGAAAAGTTCACCGGAGATGACTTTCCCAATACAAAAGTTCACCGGGCATGACTTTCCCAATACAAAAGTTCACCGGAGATGACTTTCCCAATACAAAAGTTCACCGGAGATGACTTTCCCAATACAAAAGTTCACCGGAGATGACTTTTCCCATAGAAAAGTTCACCGGAGATGGCTTTCCCAATACAAAAGTTCACCGGGCATGACTTTCCCAATACAAAAGTTCGCCGGAGATGACTTTCCCAATACAAAAGTTCACCGGAGATGACTTTCCCAATACAAAAGTTCACCGGGCATGACTTTCCCAATACAAAAGTTCACCGGAGATGACTTTCCCAATACAAAAGTTCACCGGGCATGACTTTCCCAATACAAAAGTTCACCGGGCATGACTTTCCCAATACAAAAGTTCACCGGGCATGACTTTCCCAATACAAAAGTTCACCGGGCATGACTTTCCCAATACAAAAGTTCACCGGAGATGACTTTCCCAATACAAAAGTTCACCGGGCATGACTTTCCCAATACAAAAGTTCACCGGAGATGACTTTTCCCATAGAAAAGTTCACCGGAGATGACTTTTCCCATAGAAAAGTTCACCGGGCATGACTTTCCCAATACAAAAGTTCACCGGGCATGACATTTTTCCCATAGAAAAGTTCACCGGAGATGACTTTCCCAATACAAAAGTTCACCGGGCATGACTTTCCCAATACAAAAGTTCACCGGGCATGACTTTCCCAATACAAAAGTTCACCGGGCATGACTATCCCAATACAAAATTTCACCGGGCATGACTTTCCCAATACAAAAGTTCACCGAACATGACTTTCCCAATACAAAAGTTCACCGGGCATGACTTTCCCAATACAAAAGTTCACCGGAGATGACTTTCCCAATACAAAAGTTCACCGGGCACGACTTTCCCAATACAAAAGTTCACCGGGCATGACTTTCCCAATACAAAAGTTCACCGGGCATGACTTTCCCAATACAAAAGTTCACCGGGCATGACTTTCCCAATACAAAAGTTCACCGGAGATGACTTTCCCAATACAAAAGTTCACCGGAGATGACTTTTCCCATAGAAAAAATCACCGGAGATGACTTTCCCAATACAAAAGTTCACCGGGCATGACTTTCCCAATACAAAAGTTCACCGGAGATGATTTTCCCAATACAAAAGTTCACTGGGCATGACTTTCCCAATACAAAAGTTCACCGGGCATGACTTTCCCAATACAAAAGTTCACCGGGCATGACTTTCCCAATACAAAAGTTCACCGGGCATGACTTTCCCAATACAAAAGTTCACCGGGCATGACTTTCCCAATACAAAAGTTCACCGGGCATGACTTTCCCAATACAAAAGTTCACCGGGCATGACTTTCCCAATACAAAAGTTCACCGGGCATGACTTTCCCAATACAAAAGTTCACCGGAGATGACTTTCCCAATACAAAAGTTCACCGGGCATGACTTTCCCAATACAATAGTTCACCGGGCATGACTTTCCCAATACAAAAGTTCACCGGGCATGACTTTCCCAATACAAAAGTTCACCGGAGATGACTCTCCCAATACAAAAGTTCACCGGGCATGACTTTCCCAATACAAAAGTTCACCGGGCATGACTTTCCCAATACAAAAGTTCACCGGAGATGACTTTCCCAATACAAAAGTTCACCGGGCATGACTTTCCCAATACAAAAGTTCACCGGGCATGACTTTCCCAATACAAAAGTTCACCGGAGATGACTTTCCCAATACAAATGTTTACCGGAGATGACTTTCCCAATACAAAAGTTCACCGGGCATGACTTTCCCAATACAAAAGTTCACCGGGCATTACTTTCCCAATACAAAAGTTCACCGGGCATGACTTTCCCAATACAAAAGTTCACCGGAGATGACTTTCCCAATACAAAAGTTCACCGGAGATGACTTTTCCCATAGAAAAGTTCACCGGAGATGACTTTCCCAATACAAAAGTTCACCGGGCATGACTTTCCCAATACAAAAGTTCACCGGAGATGACTTTCCCAATACAAAAGTTCACCGGAGATGACTTTCCCAATACAAAAGTTCACCGGAGATGACTTTTCCCATAGAAAAGTTCACCGGAGATGACTTTCCCAATACAAAAGTTCACCGGGCATGACTTTCCCAATACAAAAGTTCACCGGAGATGACTTTCCCAATACAAAAGTTTACCGGAGATGACTTTCCCAATACAAAAGTTCACCGGGCATGACTTTCCCAATACAAAAGTTCACCGGGCATGACTTTCCCAATACAAAAGTTCACCGGGCATGACTTTCCCAATACAAAAGTTCACCGGGCATGACTTTCCCAATACAAAAGTTCACCGGGCATGACTTTCCCAATACAAAAGTTCACCGGAGATGACTTTCCCAATACAAAAGTTCACCTGGCATGACTTTCCCAATACAAAAGTTCACCGGAGATGACTTTTCCCATAGAAAAGTTCACCGGGCATGACTTTCCCAATACAAAAGTTCACCGGGCATGACTTTCCCAATACAAAAGTTCACCGGAGATGACTCTCCCAATACAAAAGTTCACCGGGCATGACTTTCCCAATACAAAAGTTCACCGGACATGACTTTCCCAATACAAAAGTTCACCGGGCATGACTTTCCCAATACAAAAGTTCACCGGGCATGACTTTCCCAATACAAAAGTTCACCGGGCATGACTTTCCCAATACAAAAGTTCACCGGAGATGACTTTTCCCATAGAAAAGTTCACCGGAGATGACTTTCCCAATACAAAAGTTCACCGGGCATGACTTTCCCAATACAAAAGTTCACCGGAGATGACTTTCCCAATACAAAAGTTCACCGGGCATGACTTTCCCAATACAAAAGTTCACCGGGCATGACTTTCCCAATACAAAAGTTCACCGGAGATGACTTTCCCAATACAAAAGTTCACCGGAGATGACTTTTCCCATAGAAAAGTTCACCGGAGATGACTTTTCCCATAGAAAAGTTCACCGGAGATGACTTTCCCAATACAAAAGTTCACCGGGCATGACTTTTCCCATCGAAAAGTTCACCGGAGATGACTTTCCCAATACAAAAGTTCACCGGGCATGACTTTCCCAATACAAAAGTTCACCGGGCATGACTTTCCCAATACAAAAGTTCACCGGGCATGACTTTCCCAATACAAAAGTTCACCGGGCATGACTTTCCCAATACATAAGTTCACCGGGCATGACTTTCCCAATACAAAAGTTCACCGGGCATGACTTTCCCAATACAAAAGTTCACCGGAGATGACTTTCCCAATACAAAAGTTCACCGGGCACGACTTTCCCAATACAAAAGTTCACCAGGCATGACTTTCCCAATACAAAAGTTCACCGGGCATGACTTTCCCAATACAAAAGTTCACCGGGCATGACTTTCCCAATACAAAAGTTTACCGGAGATGACTTTCCCAATACAAAAGTTCACCGGAGATGACTTTTCCCATAGAAAAGTTCACCGGAGATGACTTTCCCAATACAAAAGTTCACCGGGCATGACTTTCCCAATACAAAAGTTCACCGGAGATGACTTTCCCAATACAAAAGTTCACCGGGCATGACTTTCCCAATACAAAAGTTCACCGGGCATGACTTTCCCAATACAAAAGTTCACCGGGCATGACTTTCCCAATACAAAAGTTCACCGGGCATGACTTTCCCAATACAAAAGTTTACCGGAGATGACTTTCCCAATACAAAAGTTCACCGGGCATGACTTTCCCAATACAAAAGTTCACCGGGCATGACTTTCCCAATACAAAAGTTCACCGGGCATGACTTTCCCAATACAAAAGTTCACCGGGCATGACTTTCCCAATACAAAAGTTCACCGGAGATGACTTTCCCAAAACAAAAGTTCACCGGGCATGACTTTCCCAATACAAAAGTTCACCGGGCATGACTTTCCCAATACAAAAGTTCACCGGGCATGACTTTCCCAATACAAAAGTTCACCGGAGATGACTCTCCCAATACAAAAGGTCACCGGGCATGACTTTCCCAATACAAAAGTTCACCGGGCATGACTTTCCCAATACAAAAGTTCACCGGAGATGACTTTCCCAATACAAAAGTTCACCGGGCATGACTTTCCCAATACAAAAGTTCACCGGGCATGACTTTCCCAATACAAAAGTTCACCGGAGATGACTTTCCCAATACAAAAGTTCACCGGAGATGACTTTCCCAATACAAAAGTTCACCGGAGATGACTTTCCCAATACAAAAGTTCACCGGGCATGACTTTCCCAATACAAAAGTTCACCGGGCATGACTATCCCAATACAAAAGTTCACCGGAGATGACTTTCCCAATACAAAAGTTCACCGGAGATGACTTTTCCCATAGAAAAGTTCACCGGAGATGACTTTTCCAATACAAAAGTTCACCGGGCATGACTTTCCCAATACAAAAGTTCACCGGAGATGACTTTCCCAATACAAAAGTTCACCGGAGATGACTTTCCCAATACAAAAGTTCACCGGAGATGACTTTTCCCATAGAAAAGTTCACCGGAGATGACTTTCCCAATACAAAAGTTCACCGGGCATGACTTTCCCAATACAAAAGTTCACCGGAGATGACTTTCCCAATACAAAAGTTCACCGGAGATGACTTTCCCAATACAAAAGTTCACCGGGCATGACTTTCCCAATACAAAAGTTCACCGGGCATGACTTTCCCAATACAAAAGTTCACCGGGCATGACTTTCCCAATACAAAAGTTCACCGGAGATGACTTTCCCAATACAAAAGTTCACCGGGCATGACTTTCCCAATACAAAAGTTCACCGGAGATGACTTTTCCCATAGAAAAGTTCACCGGGCATGACTTTCCCAATACAAAAGTTCACCGGGCATGACTTTCCCAATACAAAAGTTCACCGGAGATGACTCTCCCAATACAAAAGTTCACCGGGCATGACTTTCCCAATACAAAAGTTCACCGGGCATGACTTTCCCAATACAAAAGTTCACCGGGCATGACTTTCCCAATACAAAAGTTCACCGGGCATGACTTTCCCAATACAAAAGTTCACCGGGCATGACTTTCCCAATAAAAAAGTTCACCGGAGATGACTTTTCCCATAGAAAAGTTCACCGGAGATGACTTTCCCAATACAAAAGTTCACCGGGCATGACTTTCCCAATACAAAAGTTCACCGGAGATGACTTTCCCAATACAAAAGTTAACCGGGCATGACTTTCCCAATACAAAAGTTCACCGGGCATGACTTTCCCAATACAAAAGTTCACCGGAGATGACTTTCCCAATACAAAAGTTCACCGGAGATGACTTTCCCAATACAAAAGTTCACCGGGCATGACTTTCCCAATACAAAAGTTCACCGGAGATGACTTTCCCAATACAAAAGTTCACCGGAGATGACTTTCCCAATACAAAAGTTCACCGGGCATGACTTTCCCAATACAAAAGTTCACCGGGCATGACTTTCCCAATACAAAAGTTCACCGGAGATGACTTTCCGAATACAAAAGTTCACCGGAGATGACTTTTCCCATAGAAAAGTTCACCGGGCATGACTTTCCCAATACAAAAGTTCACCGGAGATGACTTTCCCAATACAAAAGTTCACCGGAGATGACTTTCCCAATACAAAAGTTCACCGGAGATGACTTTCCCAATACAAAAGTTCACCGGGCATGACTTTCCCAATACAAAAGTTCACCGGAGATGACTTTCCCAATACAAAAGTTCACCGGAGATGACTTTCCCAATACAAAAGTTCACCGGGCATGACTTTCCCAATAAAAAAGTTCACCGGAGATGACTTTCCAAATACAAAAGTTCACCGGGCATGACTTTCCCAATACAAAAGTTCACCGGAGATGACTTTCCCAATACAAAAGTTCACCGGGCATGACTTTCCCAATACAAAAGTTCACCGGGCATGACTTTCCCAATACAAAAGTTCACCGGGCATGACTTTCCCAATACAAAAGTTCACCGGGCATGACTTTCCCAATACAAAAGTTCACCGGGCATGACTTTCCCAATACAAAAGTTCACCGGGCATGACTTTCCCAATACAAAAGTTCACCGGGCATGGCTTTCCCAATACAAAAGTTCACCGGGCATGACTTTCCCAATACAAAAGTTCACCGGAGATGACTTTCCCAATACAAAAGTTCACCGGAGATGACTTTTCCCATAGAAAAGTTCACCGGAGATGACTTTCCCAATACAAAAGTTCACCGGGCATGACTTTCCCAATACAAAAGTTCACCGGAGATGACTTTCCCAATACAAAAGTTCACCGGGCATGACTTTCCCAATACAAAAGTTCACCGGGCATGACTTTCCCAATACAAAAGTTCACCGGAGATTACTTTCCCAATACAAAAGTTTACCGGAGATGACTTTCCCAATACAAAAGTTCACCGGGCATGACTTTCCCAATACAAAAGTTCACCGGAGATGACTTTCCCAATACAAAAGTTCACCGGGCATGACTTTCCCAATACAAAAGTTCACCGGGCATGACTTTCCCAATACAAAAGTTCACCGGGCATGACTTTCCCAATACAAAAGTTCACCGGAGATGACTTTTCCCATAGAAAAGTTCACCGGGCATGACTTTCCCAATACAAAAGTTCACCGGGCATGACTTTCCCAATACAAAAGTTCACCGGGCATGACTTTCCCAATACAAAAGTTCAACGGAGATGACTTTCCCAATACAAAAGTTCACCGGGCATGACTTTCCCAATACAAAAGTTCACCGGAGATGACTTTCCCAATACAAAAGTTCACCGGGCATGACTTTCCCAATACAAAAGTTCACCGGGCATGACTTTCCCAATACAAAAGTTCACCGGAGATGACTTTCCCAATACAAAAGTTCACCGGGCATGACTTTCCCAATACAAAAGTTCACCGGGCATGACTTTCCCAATACAAAAGTTCACCGGGCATGACTTCCCCAATACAAAAGTTCACCGGGCATGACTTTCCCAATACAAAAGTTCACCGGAGATGACTTTCCCAATACAAAAGTTCACCGGGCATGACTTTCCCAATACAAAAGTTCACCGGGCATGACTTTCCCAATACAAAAGTTCACCGGAGATGACTTTCCCAATACAAAAGTTCACCGGAGATGACTTTCCCAATACAAAAGTTCACCGGGCATGACTTTCCCAATACAAAAGTTCACCGGAGATGACTTTCCCAATACAAAAGTTCACCGGAGATGACTTTCCCAATACAAAAGTTCACCGGAGATGACTTTCCCAATACAAAAGTTCACCTGGCATGACTTTCCCAGTACAAAAGTTCACCGGGCATGACTTTCCCAATACAAAAGTTCACCGGGCATGACTTTCCCAATACAAAAGTTCACCGGGCATGACTTTCCCAATACAAAAGTTCACCGGAGATGACATTCCCAACACAAAAGTTCACCGGAGATGACTTTCCCAATACAAAAGTTCACCGGGCATGACTTTCCCAATACAAAAGTTCACCGGAGATGACTTTCCCAATACAAAAGTTCACCGGGCATGACTTTCCCAATACAAAAGTTCACCGGGCATGACTTTCCCAATACAAAAGTTCACCGGGCATGACTTTCCCAATACAAAAGTTCACCGGGCATGATTTTCCCAATACAAAAGTTCACCGGAGATGACTTTCTTAATACAAAAGTTCACCGGAGATGACTTTCCCAATACAAAAGTTCACCGGGCATGACTTTCCCAATACAAAAGTTCACCGGGCATGACTTTCCCAATACAAAAGTTCACCGGGAATGACTTTCCCAATACAAAAGTTCACCGAGCATGACTTTCCCAATACAAAAGTTCACCGGGCATGACTTTCCCAATACAAAAGTTCACCGGGCATGACTTTCCCAATACAAAAGTTCACCGGGCATGACCTTCCCAATACAAAAGTTCACCGGGCATGACTTTCCCAATACAAAAGTTCACCGGGCATGACTTTCCCAATACAAAAGTTCACCGGGCATGACTTTCCCAATACAAAAGTTCACCCGGCATGACTTTCCCAATACAAAAGTTCACCGGAGATGACTTTCCCAATACAAAAGTTCACCGGGCATGACTTTCCCAATACAAAAGTTCACCGGGCATGACTTTCCCAATACAAAAGTTCACCGGGCATGACTTTCCCAATACAAAAGTTCACCGGAGATGACTTTCCTAGTACAAAAGTTCACCGGGCATGACTTTCCCAATACAAAAGTTCACCGGGCATGACTTTCCCAATACAAAAGTTCACCGGGCATGACTTTCCCAATACAAAAGTTCACCGGGCATGACTTTCCCAATACAAAAGTTCACCGGGCATGACTTTCCCAATACAAAAGTTCACCGGGCATGACTTTCCCAATACAAAAGTTCACCGGAGATAACTTTTCCCTTAGAAAAGTTCACCGGGCATGACTTTTCCAATACAAAAGTTCACCGGAGATAACTTTTCCCTTAGAAAAGTTGACCGGGCATGACTTTCCCAATACAAAAGTTCACCGGGCATGACTTTCCCAATACAAAAGTTCACCGGGCATGACTTTCCCAATACAAAAGTTCACCGGGCATGACTTTCCCAATACAAAAGTTCACCGGAGATGACTTTCCCAATACAAAAGTTCACCGGAGATGACTTTCCCAATACAAAAGTTCACCGGGCATGACTTTCCCAATACAAAAGTTCACCGGGCATGACTTTCCCAATACAAAAGTTCACCGGGCATGACTTTCCCAATACAAAAGTTCACCGGAGATGACTTTCCCAATACAAAAGTTCACCGGGCATGACTTTCCCAATACAAAAGTTCACCGGGCATGACTTTCCCAATACAAAAGTTCACCGGGCATGACTTTCCCAATACAAAAGTTCACCGGGCATGACTTTCCCAATACAAAAGTTCACCGGGCATGACTTTCCCAATACAAAAGTTCACCGGAGATGACTTTTCCCATAGAAAAGTTCACCGGGCATGACTTTCCCAATACAAAAGTTCACCGGGCATGACTTTCCCAATACAAAAGTTCACCGGGCATGACTTTCCCAATACAATAGTTCACCGGGCATGACTTTCCCAATACAAAAGTTCACCGGAGATGACTTTCCCAATACAAAAGTTCACCGGGAATGACTTTCCCAATACAAAAGTTCACCGGGAATGACTTTCCCAATACAAAAGTTCACCGGGCATGACTTTCCCAATACAAAAGTTCACCGGAGATGTCTTTCCCAATACAAAAGTTCACCGGGCATGACTTTCCCAATACAAAAGTTCACCGGGCATGACTTTCCCAATACAAAAGTTCACCGGGCATGACTTTCCCAATACAAAAGTTCACCGGGCATGACTTTCCCAATACAAAAGTTCACCGGGCATGACTTTCCCAATACAAAAGTTCACCGGGCATGACTTTCCCAATACAAAAGTTCACCGGAGATGACTTTCCCAATACAAAAGTTCACCGGGCATGACTTTCCCAATACAAAAGTTCACCGGGCATGACTTTCCCAATACAAAAGTTCACCGGGCATGACTTTCCCAATACAAAAGTTCACCGGAGATGACTTTCCTAATACAAAAGTTCACCGGAGATGACTTTCCCAATACAAAAGTTCACCGGGCATGACTTTCCCAATACAAAAGTTCACCGGGCATGACTTTCCCAATACAAAAGTTCACCGGGAATGACTTTCCCAATACAAAAGTTCACCGAGCATGACTTTCCCAATACAAAAGTTCACCGGGCATGACTTTCCCAATACAAAAGTTCACCGGGCATGACTTTCCCAATACAAAAGTTCACCGGGCATGACCTTCCCAATACAAAAGTTCACCGGGCATGACTTTCCCAATACAAAAGTTCACCGGGCATGACTTTCCCAATACAAAAGTTCACCGGGCATGACTTTCCCAATACAAAAGTTCACCCGGCATGACTTTCCCAATACAAAAGTTCACCGGAGATGACTTTCCCAATACAAAAGTTCACCGGGCATGACTTTCCCAATACAAAAGTTCACCGGGCATGACTTTCCCAATACAAAAGTTCACCGGGCATGACTTTCCCAATACAAAAGTTCACCGGAGATGACTTTCCCAATACAAAAGTTCACCGGAGATGACTTTCCCAATACAAAAGTTCACCGGGCATGACTTTCCCAATACAAAAGTTCACCGGGCATGACTTTCCCAATACAAAAGTTCACCGGAGATGACTTTCCCAATATAAAAGTTCACCGGGCATGACTTTCCCAATACAAAAGTTCACCGGGCATGACTTTCCCAATACAAAAGTTCACCGGGCATGACTTTCCCAATACAAAAGTTCACCGGGCATGACTTTCCCAATACAAAAGTTCACCGGAGATGACTTTCCCAATACAAAAGTTCACCGGGCATGACTTTCCCAATACAAAAGTTCACCGGGCATGACTTTCCCAATACAAAAGTTCACCGGAGATGACTTTCCCAATACAAAAGTTCACCGGAGATGACTTTCCCAATACAAAAGTTCACCGGGCATGACTTTCCCAATACAAAAGTTCACCGGAGATGACTTTCCCAATACAAAAGTTCACCGGAGATGACTTTCCCAATACAAAAGTTCACCGGAGATGACTTTCCCAATACAAAAGTTCACCTGGCATGACTTTCCCAGTACAAAAGTTCACCGGGCATGACTTTCCCAATACAAAAGTTCACCGGGCATGACTTTCCCAATACAAAAGTTCACCGGAGATGACTTTCCCAACACAAAAGTTCACCGGAGATGACTTTCCCAATACAAAAGTTCACCGGGCATGACTTTCCCAATACAAAAGTTCACCGGAGATGACTTTCCCAATACAAAAGTTCACCGGGCATGACTTTCCCAATACAAAAGTTCACCGGGCATGACTTTCCCAATACAAAAGTTCACCGGGCATGACTTTCCCAATACAAAAGTTCACCGGGCATGACTTTCCCAATACAAAAGTTCACCGGGCATGATTTTCCCAATACAAAAGTTCACCGGAGATGACTTTCTTAATACAAAAGTTCACCGGAGATGACTTTCCCAATACAAAAGTTCACCGGGCATGACTTTCCCAATACAAAAGTTCACCGGGCATGACTTTCCCAATACAAAAGTTCACCGGGAATGACTTTCCCAATACAAAAGTTCACCGAGCATGACTTTCCCAATACAAAAGTTCACCGGGCATGACTTTCCCAATACAAAAGTTCACCGGGCATGACTTTCCCAGTACAAAAGTTCACCGGGCATGACCTTCCCAATACAAAAGTTCACCGGGCATGACTTTCCCAATACAAAAGTTCACCGGGCATGACTTTCCCAATACAAAAGTTCACCGGGCATGACTTTCCCAATACAAAAGTTCACCCGGCATGACTTTCCCAATACAAAAGTTCACCGGAGATGACTTTCCCAATACAAAAGTTCACCGGGCATGACTTTCCCAATACAAAAGTTCACCGGGCATGACTTTCCCAATACAAAAGTTCACCGGGCATGACTTTCCCAATACAAAAGTTCACCGGAGATGACTTTCCTAGTACAAAAGTTCACCGGGCATGACTTTCCCAATACAAAAGTTCACCGGGCATGACTTTCCCAATACAAAAGTTCACCGGGCATGACTTTCCCAATACAAAAGTTCACCGGGCATGACTTTCCCAATACAAAAGTTCACCGGGCATGACTTTCCCAATACAAAAGTTCACCGGGCATGACTTTCCCAATACAAAAGTTCACCGGAGATAACTTTTCCCTTAGAAAAGTTCACCGGGCATGACTTTTCCAATACAAAAGTTCACCGGAGATAACTTTTCCCTTAGAAAAGTTGACCGGGCATGACTTTCCCAATACAAAAGTTCACCGGGCATGACTTTCCCAATACAAAAGTTCACCGGGCATGACTTTTCCAATACAAAAGTTCACCGGGCATGACTTTCCCAATACAAAAGTTCACCGGAGATGACTTTCCCAATACAAAAGTTCACCGGAGATGACTTTCCCAATACAAAAGTTCACCGGGCATGACTTTCCCAATACAAAAGTTCACCGGGCATGACTTTCCCAATACAAAAGTTCACCGGGCATGACTTTCCCAATACAAAAGTTCACCGGAGATGACTTTCCCAATACAAAAGTTCACCGGGCATGACTTTCCCAATACAAAAGTTCACCGGGCATGACTTTCCCAATACAAAAGTTCACCGGGCATGACTTTCCCAATACAAAAGTTCACCGGGCATGACTTTCCCAATACAAAAGTTCACCGGGCATGACTTTCCCAATACAAAAGTTCACCGGAGATGACTTTTCCCATAGAAAAGTTCACCGGGCATGACTTTCCCAATACAAAAGTTCACCGGGCATGACTTTCCCAATACAAAAGTTCACCGGGCATGACTTTCCCAATACAAAAGTTCACCGGGCATGACTTTCCCAATACAAAAGTTCACCGGAGATGACTTTCCCAATACAAAAGTTCACCGGGAATGACTTTCCCAATACAAAAGTTCACCGGGAATGACTTTCCCAATACAAAAGTTCACCGGGCATGACTTTCCCAATACAAAAGTTCACCGGAGATGTCTTTCCCAATACAAAAGTTCACCGGGCATGACTTTCCCAATACAAAAGTTCACCGGGCATGACTTTCCCAATACAAAAGTTCACCGGGCATGACTTTCCCAATACAAAAGTTCACCGGGCATGACTTTCCCAATACAAAAGTTCACCGGGCATGACTTTCCCAATACAAAAGTTCACCGGGCATGACTTTCCCAATACAAAAGTTCACCGGAGATGACTTTCCCAATACAAAAGTTCACCGGGCATGACTTTCCCAATACAAAAGTTCACCGGGCATGACTTTCCCAATACAAAAGTTCACCGGGCATGACTTTCCCAATACAAAAGTTCACCGGAGATGACTTTCCTAATACAAAAGTTCACCGGAGATGACTTTCCCAATACAAAAGTTCACCGGGCATGACTTTCCCAATACAAAAGTTCACCGGGCATGACTTTCCCAATACAAAAGTTCACCGGGAATGACTTTCCCAATACAAAAGTTCACCGAGCATGACTTTCCCAATACAAAAGTTCACCGGGCATGACTTTCCCAATACAAAAGTTCACCGGGCATGACTTTCCCAATACAAAAGTTCACCGGGCATGACCTTCCCAATACAAAAGTTCACCGGGCATGACTTTCCCAATACAAAAGTTCACCGGGCATGACTTTCCCAATACAAAAGTTCACCGGGCATGACTTTCCCAATACAAAAGTTCACCCGGCATGACTTTCCCAATACAAAAGTTCACCGGAGATGACTTTCCCAATACAAAAGTTCACCGGGCATGACTTTCCCAATACAAAAGTTCACCGGGCATGACTTTCCCAATACAAAAGTTCACCGGGCATGACTTTCCCAATACAAAAGTTCACCGGAGATGACTTTCCTAGTACAAAAGTTCACCGGGCATGACTTTCCCAATACAAAAGTTCACCGGGCATGACTTTCCCAATACAAAAGTTCACCGGGCATGACTTTCCCAATACAAAAGTTCACCGGGCATGACTTTCCCAATACAAAAGTTCACCGGGCATGACTTTCCCAATACAAAAGTTCACCGGGCATGACTTTCCCAATACAAAAGTTCACCGGAGATAACTTTTCCCTTAGAAAAGTTCACCGGGCATGACTTTTCCAATACAAAAGTTCACCGGAGATAACTTTTCCCTTAGAAAAGTTGACCGGGCATGACTTTCCCAATACAAAAGTTCACCGGGCATGACTTTCCCAATACAAAAGTTCACCGGGCATGACTTTCCCAATACAAAAGTTCACCGGGCATGACTTTCCCAATACAAAAGTTCACCGGAGATGACTTTCCCAATACAAAAGTTCACCGGAGATGACTTTCCCAATACAAAAGTTCACCGGGCATGACTTTCCCAATACAAAAGTTCACCGGGCATGACTTTCCCAATACAAAAGTTCACCGGGCATGACTTTCCCAATACAAAAGTTCACCGGAGATGACTTTCCCAATACAAAAGTTCACCGGGCATGACTTTCCCAATACAAAAGTTCACCGGGCATGACTTTCCCAATACAAAAGTTCACCGGGCATGACTTTCCCAATACAAAAGTTCACCGGGCATGACTTTCCCAATACAAAAGTTCACCGGAGATGACTTTTCCCATAGAAAAGTTCACCGGGCATGACTTTCCCAATACAAAAGTTCACCGGGCATGACTTTCCCAATACAAAAGTTCACCGGGCATGACTTTCCCAATACAAAAGTTCACCGGGCATGACTTTCCCAATACAAAAGTTCACCGGAGATGACTTTCCCAATACAAAAGTTCACCGGGAATGACTTTCCCAATACAAAAGTTCACCGGGAATGACTTTCCCAATACAAAAGTTCACCGGGCATGACTTTCCCAATACAAAAGTTCACCGGAGATGTCTTTCCCAATACAAAAGTTCACCGGGCATGACTTTCCCAATACAAAAGTTCACCGGGCATGACTTTCCCAATACAAAAGTTCACCGGGCATGACTTTCCCAATACAAAAGTTCACCGGGCATGACTTTCCCAATACAAAAGTTCACCGGGCATGACTTTCCCAATACAAAAGTTCACCGGGCATGACTTTCCCAATACAAAAGTTCACCGGAGATGACTTTCCCAATACAAAAGTTCACCGGGCATGACTTTCCCAATACAAAAGTTCACCGGGCATGACTTTCCCAATACAAAAGTTCACCGGGCATGACTTTCCCAATACAAAAGTTCACCGGAGATGACATTCCTAATACAAAAGTTCACCGGGCATGACTTTCCCAATACAAAAGTTCACCGGGCATGACTTTCCCAATACAAAAGTTCACCGGGCATGACTTTCCCAATACAAAAGTTCACCGGGCATGACTTTCCCAATACAAAAGTTCACCGGGCATGACTTTCCCAATACAAAAGTTCACCGGGCATGACTTTCCCAATACAAAAGTTCACCGGGCATGACTTTCCCAATACAAAAGTTCACCGGGCATGACTTTCCCAATACAAAAGTTCACCGGGCATGACTTTCCCAATACAAAAGTTCCTTGGGCATGACTTTCCCAATACAAAAGTTCACCGGAGATGACTTTCCCAATACAAAAGTTCACCGGAGATGACTTTCCCAATACAAAAGTTCACCGGGCATGACTTTCCCAATGCAAAAGTTCACCGGGCATGACTTTCCCAATACAAAAGTTCACCGGGCATGACTTTCCCAATACAAAAGTTCACCGGAGATGACTTTCCCAATACAAAAGTTCACCGGGCATGACTTTCCCAATACAAAAGTTCACCGGGCATGACTTTCCCAATACAAAAGTTCACCGGGCATGACTTTCCCAATACAAAAGTTCACCGGGCATGACTTTCCCAATACAAAAGTTCACCGGGCATGACTTTCCCAATACAAAAGTTCACCGGGCATGACTTTCCCAATACAAAAGTTCACCGGAGATGACTTTTCCCATAGAAAAGTTCACCGGGCATGACTTTCCCAATACAAAATTTCACCGGGCATGACTTTCCCAATACAAAAGTTCACCGGGCATGACTTTCCCAATACAAAAGTTCACCGGGCATGACTTTCCCAATACAAAAGTTCACCGGAGATGACTTTCCCAATACAAAAGTTCACCGGGAATGACTTTCCCAATACAAAAGTTCACCGGGAATGACTTTCCCAATACAAAAGTTCACCGGGCATGACTTTCCCAATAAAAAAGTTCACCGGAGATGTCTTTCCCAATACAAAAGTTCACCGGGCATGACTTTCCCAATACAAAAGTTCACCGGGCATGACTTTCCCAATACAAAAGTTCACCGGGCATGACTTTCCCAATACAAAAGTTCACCGGGCATGACTTTCCCAATACAAAAGTTCACCGGAGATGACTTTCCCAATACAAAAATTCACCGGGCATGACTTTCCCAATACAAAAGTTCACCGGGCATGACTTTCCCAATACAAAAGTTCACCGGGCATGACTTTCCCAATACAAAAGTTCACCGGGCATGACTTTCCCAATACAAAAGTTCACCGGGCATGACTTTCCCAATACAAAAATTCACCGGGCATGACTTTCCCAATACAAAAGTTCACCGGGCATGACTTTCCCAATACAAAAGTTCACCGGGCATGACTTTCCCAATACAAAAGTTCACCGGGCATGACTTTCCCAATACAAAAGTTCACCGGAGATGACTTTCCCAATACAAAAGTTCACCGGGCATGACTTTCCCAATACAAAAGTTCACCGGGCATGACTTTCCCAATACAAAAGTTCACCGGGCATGACTTTCCCAATACAAAAGTTCACCGGGCATGACTTTCCCAATACAAAAGTTCACCGGAGATGACTTTCCCAATACAAAAGTTCACCGGAGATGACTTTCCCAATACAAAAGTTCACCGGGCATGACTTTCCCAATACAAAAGTTCACCGGAGATGACTTTCCCAATACGAAAGTTCACCGGAGATGACTTTCCCAATACAAAAGTTCACCGGAGATGACTTTCCCAATACAAAAGTTCACCGGGCATGACTTTCCCAATACAAAAGTTCACCGGGCATGACTTTCCCAATACAAAAGTTCACCGGGCATGACTTTCCCAATACAAAAGTTCACCGGGCATGACTTTCCCAATACAAAAGTTCACCGGAGATGACTTTCCCAATACAAAAGTTCACCGGAGATGACTGTCCCAATACAAAAGTTCACCGGGCATGACTTTCCCAATACAAAAGTTCACCGGGCATGACTTTCCCAATACAAAAGTTCACCGGGCATGACTTTCCCAATACAAAAGTTCACCGGAGATGACTTTCCCAATACAAAAGTTCACCGGGCATGACTTTCCAAATACAAAAGTTCACCGGGCATGACTTTCCCAATACAAAACTTCACCGGGCATGACTTTCCCAATACAAAAGTGCACCGGGCATGACTTTCCCAATACAAAAGTTCACCGGAGATGACTTTCCCAATACAAAAGTTCACCGGGCATGACTTTCCCAATACAAAAGTTCACCGGGCATGACTTTCCCAATACAAAAGTTCACCGGAGATGACTTTCCCAATACAAAAGTTCACCGGGCATGACTTTCCCAATACAAAAGTTCACCGGGCATGACTTTTCCAATACAAAAGTTCACCGGGCATGACTTTCCCAATACAAAGGTTCACCGGGCATGACTTTCCCAATACAAAAGTTCACCGGGCATGACTTTCCCAATACAAAAGTTCACCGGGCATGACTTTCCCAATACAAAAGTTCACCGGGCATGACTTTCCCAATACAAAAGTTCACCGGGCATGACTTGCCCAATACAAAAGTTCACCGGGCATGACTTTCCCAATACAAAAGTTCACCGGGCATGACTTTCCCAATACAAAAGTTCACCGGGCATGACTTTCCCAATACAAAAGTTCACCGGGCATGACTTTTCCAATACAAAAGTTCACCGGGCATGACTTTCCCAATACAAAAGTTCACCGGGCATGACTTTCCCAATACAAAAGTTCACCGGGCATGACTTTCCCAATACAAAAGTTCACCGGAGATGACTTTCCCAATACAAAAGTTCACCGGCCATGACTTTCCCAATACAAAAGTTCACCGGGCATGACTTTCCCAATACAAAAGTTCACCGGGCATGACTTTCCCAATACAAAAGTTCACCGGAGATGACTTTCCCAATACAAAAGTTCACCGGGCATGACTTTCCCAATACAAAAGTTCACCGGGCATGACTTTCCCAATACAAAAGTTCACCGGGCATGACTTTCCCAATACAAAAGTTCACCGGTCATGACTTTCCCAATACAAAAGTTCACCGGAGATAACTTTTCCCATAGAAAAGTTCACCGGACATGACTTTCCCAATACAAAAGTTCACCGGGCATGACTTTCCCAATACAAAAGTTCACCGGGCATGACTTTCCCAATACAAAAGTTCACCGGAGATGACTTTCCCAATACAAAAGTTCACCTGAGATGACTTTCCCAATACAAAAGTTCACCGGGCATGACTTTCCCAATACAAAAGTTCACCGGAGATGACTTTCCCAATAAAAAAGTTCACCGGGCATGACTTTCCCAATACAAAAGTTCACCGGGCATTACTTTCCCAATACAAAAGTTCACCGGAGATGACTTTCCCAATACAAAAGTTCACCGGGCATGACTTTACCAATACAAAAGTTCACCGGGCATGACTTTCCCAATACAAAAGTTCACCGGGCATGACTTTCCCAATACAAAAGTTCACCGGGCATGACTTTCCCAATACAAAAGTTCACCGGAGATGACTTTCCCAATACAAAAGTTCACCGGGCATGACTTTCCCAATACAAAAGTTCACCGGGCATGACTTTCCCAATACAAAAGTTCACCGCGCATGACTTTCCCAATACAAAAGTTCACCGGGCATGACTTTCCCAATACAAAAGTTCACCGGGCATGACTTTCCCAATACAAAAGTTCACCGGGCATGACTTTCCCAATACAAAAGTTCACCGGGCATGACTTTCCCAATACAAAAGTTCACCGGAGATGACTTTCCCAATACAAAAGTTCACCGGGCATGACTTTCCCAATACAAAAGTTCACCGGAGATGACTTTTCCCATAGAAAAGTTCACCGGGCATGACTTTCCCAATACAAAAGTTCACCGGGCATGACTTTCCCAATACAAAAGTTCACCGGAGATGACTCTCCCAATACAAAAGTTCACCGGGCATGACTTTCCCAATACAAAAGTTCACCGGGCATGACTTTCCCAATACAAAAGTTCACCGGGCATGACTTTTCCAATACAAAAGTTCACCGGGCATGACTTTCCCAATACAAAAGTTCACCGGGCATGACTTTCCCAATACAAAAGTTCACCGGAGATGACTTTTCCCATAGAAAAGTTGACCGGAGATGACTTTCCCAATACAAAAGTTCACCGGGCATGACTTTCCCAATACAAAAGTTCACCGGGCATGACTTTCCCAATACAAAAGTTCACCGGAGATGACTTTCCCAATACAAAAGTTCACCGGAGATGACTTTTCCCATAGAAAAGTTCACCGGAGATGACTTTCCCAATACAAAAGTTCACCGGGCATGACTTTCCCAATACAAAAGTTCACCGGGGATGACTTTCCCAATACAAAAGTTCACCGGAGATGACTTTCCCAATACAAAAGTTCACCGGAGATGACTTTTCCCATAGAAAAGTTCACCGGAGATGGCTTTCCCAATACAAAAGTTCACCGGGCATGACTTTCCCAATACAAAAGTTCACCGGAGATGACTTTCCCAATACAAAAGTTCACCGGAGATGACTTTCCCAATACAAAAGTTCACCGGGCATGACTTTCCCAATACAAAAGTTCACCGGGCATGACTTTCCCAATACAAAAGTTCACCGCGCATGACTTTCCCAATACAAAAGTTCACCGGGCATGACTTTCCCAATACAAAAGTTCACCGGGCATGACTTTCCCAATACAAAAGTTCACCGGGCATGACTTTCCCAATACAAAAGTTCACCGGAGATGACTTTCCCGATACAAAAGTTCACCGGGCATGACTTTCCCAATACAAAAGTTCACCGGAGATGACTTTTCCCATAGAAAAGTTCACCGGAGATGACTTTTCCCATAGAAAAGTTCACCGGGCATGACTTTCCCAATACAAAAGTTCACCGGGCATGACATTTTTCCCATAGAAAAGTTCACCGGAGATGACTTTCCCAATACAAAAGTTCACCGGGCATGACTTTCCCAATACAAACGTTCACCGGGCATGACTTTCCCAATACAAAAGTTCACCGGGCATGACTTTCCCAATACAAAAGTTCACCGGAGATGACTTTCCCAATACAAAAGTTCACCGGGCATGACTTTCCCAATACAAAAGTTCACCGGGCATGACTTTCCCAATACAAAAGTTCACCGGGCATGACTTTCCCAATACAAAAGTTCACCGGGCATGACTTTCCCAATACAAAAGTTCACCGGGCATGACTTTCCCAATACAAAAGTTCACCGGGCATGACTTTCCCAATACAAAAGTTCACCGAACATGACTTTCCCAATACAAAAGTTCACCGGGCATGACTTTCCCAATACAAAAGTTCACCGGGCACGACTTTCCCAATAGAAAAGTTCACCGGGCATGACTTTCCCAATACAAAAGTTCACCGGGCATGACTTTCCCAATACAAAAGTTCACCGGAGATGACTCTCCCAATACAAAAGTTCACCGGGCATGACTTTCCCAATACAAAAGTTCACCGGGCATGATTTTCCCAATACAAAAGTTCACCGCGCATGACTTTTCCAATACAAAAGTTCACCGGGCATGACTTTCCCAATACAAAAGTTCACCGGGCATGACTTTCCCAATACAAAAGTTCACCGGAGATGACTTTTCCCATAGAAAAGTTGACCGGAGATGACTTTCCCAATACAAAAGTTCACCGGGCATGACTTTCCCAATACAAAAGTTCACCGGGCATGACTTTCCCAATACAAAAGTTCACCGGAGATGACTTTCCCAATACAAAAGTTCACCGGAGATGACTTTTCCCATAGAAAAGTTCACCGGAGATGACTTTCCCAATACAAAAGTTCACCGGGCATGACTTTCCCAATACAAAAGTTCACCGGAGATGACTTTCCCAATACAAAAGTTCACCGGAGATGACTTTCCCAATACAAAAGTTCACCGGAGATGACTTTTCCCATAGAAAAGTTCACCGGAGATGGCTTTCCCAATACAAAAGTTCACCGGGCATGACTTTCCCAATACAAAAGTTCACCGGAGATGACTTTCCCAATACAAAAGTTCACCGGAGATGACTTTCCCAATACAAAAGTTCACCGGGCATGACTTTCCCAATACAAAAGTTCACCGGGCATGACTTTCCCAATACAAAAGTTCACCGCGCATGACTTTCCCAATACAAAAGTTCACCGGGCATGACTTTCCCAATACAAAAGTTCACCGGGCATGACTTTCCCAATACAAAAGTTCACCGGGCATGACTTTCCCAATACAAAAGTTCACCGGAGATGACTTTCCCAATACAAAAGTTCACCGGGCATGATTTTCCCAATACAAAAGTTCACCGGAGATGACTTTTCCCATAGAAAAGTTCACCGGAGATGACTTTTCCCATAGAAAAGTTCACCGGGCATGACTTTCCCAATACAAAAGTTCACCGGGCATGACATTTTTCCCATAGAAAAGTTCACCGGAGATGACTTTCCCAATACAAAAGTTCACCGGGCATGACTTTCCCAATACAAAAGTTCACCGGGCATGACTTTCCCAATACAAAAGTTCACCGGGCATGACTTTCCCAATACAAAAGTTCACCGGGCATGACTTTCCCAATACAAAAGTTCACCGAACATGACTTTCCCAATACAAAAGTTCACCGGGCATGACTTTCCCAATACAAAAGTTCACCGGAGATGACTTTCCCAATACAAAAGTTCACCGGGCACGACTTTCCCAATACAAAAGTTCACCGGAGATGACTTTCCCAATACAAAAGTTCACCGGAGATGACTTTTCCCATAGAAAAGTTCACCGGAGATGACTTTCCCAATACAAAAGTTCACCGGAGATGGCTTTCCCAATACAAAAGTTCACCGGGCATGACTTTCCCAATACAAAAGTTCACCGGAGATGACTTTCCCAATACAAAAGTTCACCGGAGATGACTTTCCCAATACAAAAGTTCACCGGGCATGACTTTCCCAATACAAAAGTTCACCGGGCATGACTTTCCCAATACAAAAGTTCACCGCGCATGACTTTCCCAATACAAAAGTTCACCGGGCATGACTTTCCCAATACAAAAGTTCACCGGGCATGACTTTCCCAATACAAAAGTTCACCGGGCATGACTTTCCCAATACAAAAGTTCACCGGAGATGACTTTCCCAATACAAAAGTTCACCGGGCATGATTTTCCCAATACAAAAGTTCACCGGAGATGACTTTTCCCATAGAAAAGTTCACCGGAGATGACTTTTCCCATAGAAAAGTTCACCGGGCATGACTTTCCCAATACAAAAGTTCACCGGGCATGACATTTTTCCCATAGAAAAGTTCACCGGAGATGACTTTCCCAATACAAAAGTTCACCGGGCATGACTTTCCCAATACAAAAGTTCACCGGGCATGACTTTCCCAATACAAAAGTTCACCGGGCATGACTTTCCCAATACAAAAGTTCACCGGGCATGACTTTCCCAATACAAAAGTTCACCGGAGATGACTTTTCCCATAGAAAAGTTGACCGGAGATGACTTTCCCAATACAAAAGTTCACCGGGCATGACTTTCCCAATACAAAAGTTCACCGGGCATGACTTTCCCAATACAAAAGTTCACCGGAGATGACTTTCCCAATACAAAAGTTCACCGGAGATGACTTTTCCCATAGAAAAGTTCACCGGAGATGACTTTCCCAATACAAAAGTTCACCGGGCATGACTTTCCCAATACAAAAGTTCACCGGAGATGACTTTCCCAATACAAAAGTTCACCGGAGATGACTTTCCCAATACAAAAGTTCACCGGAGATGACTTTTCCCATAGAAAAGTTCACCGGAGATGGCTTTCCCAATACAAAAGTTCACCGGGCATGACTTTCCCAATACAAAAGTTCACCGGAGATGACTTTCCCAATACAAAAGTTCACCGGAGATGACTTTCCCAATACAAAAGTTCACCGGGCATGACTTTCCCAATACAAAAGTTCACCGGGCATGACTTTCCCAATACAAAAGTTCACCGCGCATGACTTTCCCAATACAAAAGTTCACCGGGCATGACTTTCCCAATACAAAAGTTCACCGGGCATGACTTTCCCAATACAAAAGTTCACCGGGCATGACTTTCCCAATACAAAAGTTCACCGGAGATGACTTTCCCAATACAAAAGTTCACCGGGCATGATTTTCCCAATACAAAAGTTCACCGGAGATGACTTTTCCCATAGAAAAGTTCACCGGAGATGACTTTTCCCATAGAAAAGTTCACCGGGCATGACTTTCCCAATACAAAAGTTCACCGGGCATGACATTTTTCCCATAGAAAAGTTCACCGGAGATGACTTTCCCAATACAAAAGTTCACCGGGCATGACTTTCCCAATACAAAAGTTCACCGGGCATGACTTTCCCAATACAAAAGTTCACCGGGCATGACTTTCCCAATACAAAAGTTCACCGGGCATGACTTTCCCAATACAAAAGTTCACCGAACATGACTTTCCCAATACAAAAGTTCACCGGGCATGACTTTCCCAATACAAAAGTTCACCGGAGATGACTTTCCCAATACAAAAGTTCACCGGGCACGACTTTCCCAATACAAAAGTTCACCGGGCATGACTTTCCCAATACAAAAGTTCACCGGGCATGACTTTCCCAATACAAAAGTTCACCGGGCATGACTTTCCCAATACAAAAGTTCACCGGAGATGACTTTCCCAATACAAAAGTTCACCGGAGATGACTTTTCCCATAGAAAAAATCACCGGAGATGACTTTCCCAATACAAAAGTTCACCGGGCATGACTTTCCCAATACAAAAGTTCACCGGAGATGACTCTCCCAATACAAAAGTTCACCGGGCATGACTTTCCCAATACAAAAGTTCACCGGGCATGACTTTCCCAATACAAAAGTTCACCGGAGATGACTTTCCCAATACAAAAGTTCACCGGAGATGACTTTCCCAATACAAAAGTTCACCGGGCATGACTTTCCCAATACAATAGTTCACCGGGCATGACTTTCCCAATACAAAAGTTCACCGGGCATGACTTTCCCAATACAAAAGTTCACCGGAGATGACTCTCCCAATACAAAAGTTCACCGGGCATGACTTTCCCAATACAAAAGTTCACCGGGCATGACTTTCCCAATACAAAAGTTCACCGGAGATGACTTTCCCAATACAAAAGTTCACCGGGCATGACTTTCCCAATACAAAAGTTCACCGGGCATGACTTTCCCAATACAAAAGTTCACCGGAGATGACTTTCCCAATACAAATGTTTACCGGAGATGACTTTCCCAATACAAAAGTTCACCGGGCATGACTTACCCAATACAAAAGTTCACCGGGCATTACTTTCCCAATACAAAAGTTCACCGGGCATGACTTTCCCAATACAAAAGTTCACCGGAGATGACTTTCCCAATACAAAAGTTCACCGGAGATGACTTTTCCCATAGAAAAGTTCACCGGAGATGACTTTCCCAATACAAAAGTTCACCGGGCATGACTTTCCCAATACAAAAGTTCACCGGAGATGACTTTCCCAATACAAAAGTTCACCGGAGATGACTTTCCCAATACAAAAGTTCACCGGAGATGACTTTTCCCATAGAAAAGTTCACCGGAGATGACTTTCCCAATACAAAAGTTCACCGGGCATGACTTTCCCAATACAAAAGTTCACCGGAGATGACTTTCCCAATACAAAAGTTTACCGGAGATGACTTTCCCAATACAAAAGTTCACCGGGCATGACTTTCCCAATACAAATGTTCACCGGGCATGACTTTCCCAATACAAAAGTTCACCGGGCATGACTTTCCCAATACAAAAGTTCACCGGGCATGACTTTCCCAATACAAAAGTTCACCGGGCATGACTTTCCCAATACAAAAGTTCACCGGAGATGACTTTCCCAATACAAAAGTTCACCTGGCATGACTTTCCCAATACAAAAGTTCACCGGAGATGACTTTTCCCATAGAAAAGTTCACCGGGCATGACTTTCCCAATACAAAAGTTCACCGGGCATGACTTTCCCAATACAAAAGTTCACCGGAGATGACTCTCCCAATACAAAAGTTCACCGGGCATGACTTTCCCAATACAAAAGTTCACCGGACATGACTTTCCCAATACAAAAGTTCACCGGGCATGACTTTCCCAATACAAAAGTTCACCGGGTATGACTTTCCCAATACAAAAGTTCACCGGGCATGACTTTCCCAATACAAAAGTTCACCGGAGATGACTTTTCCCATAGAAAAGTTCACCGGAGATGACTTTCCCAATACAAAAGTTCACCGGGCATGACTTTCCCAATACAAAAGTTCACCGGAGATGACTTTCCCAATACAAAAGTTCACCGGGCATGACTTTCCCAATACAAAAGTTCACCGGGCATGACTTTCCCAATACAAAAGTTCACCGGAGATGACTTTCCCAATACAAAAGTTCACCGGAGATGACTTTTCCCATAGAAAAGTTCACCGGAGATGACTTTTCCCATAGAAAAGTTCACCGGAGATGACTTTCCCAATACAAAAGTTCACCGGGCATGACTTTTCCCATAGAAAAGTTCACCGGAGATGACTTTCCCAATACAAAAGTTCACCGGGCATGACTTTCCCAATACAAAAGTTCACCGGGCATGACTTTCCCAATACAAAAGTTCACCGGGCATGACTTTCCCAATACAAAAGTTCACCGGGCATGACTTTCCCAATACATAAGTTCACCGGGCATGACTTTCCCAATACAAAAGTTCACCGGGCATGACTTTCCCAATACAAAAGTTCACCGGAGATGACTTTCCCAATACAAAAGTTCACCGGGCACGACTTTCCCAATACAAAAGTTCACCAGGCATGACTTTCCCAATACAAAAGTTCACCGGGCATGACTTTCCCAATACAAAAGTTCACCGGGCATGACTTTCCCAATACAGAAGTTTACCGGAGATGACTTTCCCAATACAAAAGTTCACCGGAGATGACTTTTCCCATAGAAAAGTTCACCGGAGATGACTTTCCCAATACAAAAGTTCACCGGGCATGACTTTCCCAATACAAAAGTTCACCGGAGATGACTTTCCCAATACAAAAGTTCACCGGGCATGACTTTCCCAATACAAAAGTTCACCGGGCATGACTTTCCCAATACAAAAGTTCACCGGGCATGACTTTCCCAATACAAAAGTTCACCGGGCATGACTTTCCCAATACAAAAGTTTACCGGAGATGACTTTCCCAATACAAAAGTTCACCGGGCATGACTTTCCCAATACAAAAGTTCACCGGGCATGACTTTCCCAATACAAAAGTTCACCGGGCATGACTTTCCCAATACAAAAGTTCACCGGGCATGACTTTCCCAATACAAAAGTTCACCGGAGATGACTTTCCCAAAACAAAAGTTCACCGGGCATGACTTTCCCAATACAAAAGTTCACCGGGCATGACTTTCCCAATACAAAAGTTCACCGGGCATGACTTTCCCAATACAAAAGTTCACCGGAGATGACTCTCCCAATACAAAAGGTCACCGGGCATGACTTTCCCAATACAAAAGTTCACCGGGCATGACTTTCCCAATACAAAAGTTCACCGGAGATGACTTTCCCAATACAAAAGTTCACCGGGCATGACTTTCCCAATACAAAAGTTCACCGGGCATGACTTTCCCAATACAAAAGTTCACCGGAGATGACTTTCCCAATACAAAAGTTCACCGGAGATGACTTTCCCAATACAAAAGTTCACCGGAGATGACTTTCCCAATACAAAAGTTCACCGGGCATGACTTTCCCAATACAAAAGTTCACCGGGCATGACTATCCCAATACAAAAGTTCACCGGAGATGACTTTCCCAATACAAAAGTTCACCGGAGATGACTTTTCCCATAGAAAAGTTCACCGGAGATGACTTTTCCAATACAAAAGTTCACCGGGCATGACTTTCCCAATACAAAAGTTCACCGGAGATGACTTTCCCAATACAAAAGTTCACCGGAGATGACTTTCCCAATACAAAAGTTCACCGGAGATGACTTTTCCCATAGAAAAGTTCACCGGAGATGACTTTCCCAATACAAAAGTTCACCGGGCATGACTTTCCCAATACAAAAGTTCACCGGAGATGACTTTCCCAATACAAAAGTTCACCGGAGATGACTTTCCCAATACAAAAGTTCACCGGGCATGACTTTCCCAATACAAAAGTTCACCGGGCATGACTTTCCCAATACAAAAGTTCACCGGGCATGACTTTCCCAATACAAAAGTTCACCGGAGATGACTTTCCCAATACAAAAGTTCACCGGGCATGACTTTCCCAATACAAAAGTTCACCGGAGATGACTTTTCCCATAGAAAAGTTCACCGGGCATGACTTTCCCAATACAAAAGTTCACCGGGCATGACTTTCCCAATACAAAAGTTCACCGGAGATGACTCTCCCAATACAAAAGTTCACCGGGCATGACTTTCCCAATACAAAAGTTCACCGGGCATGACTTTCCCAATACAAAAGTTCACCGGGCATGACTTTCCCAATACAAAAGTTCACCGGGCATGACTTTCCCAATACAAAAGTTCACCGGGCATGACTTTCCCAATAAAAAAGTTCACCAGAGATGACTTTTCCCATAGAAAAGTTCACCGGAGATGACTTTCCCAATACAAAAGTTCACCGGGCATGACTTTCCCAATACAAAAGTTCACCGGAGATGACTTTCCCAATACAAAAGTTCACCGGGCATGACTTTCCCAATACAAAAGTTCACCGGAGATGACTTTCCCAATACAAAAGTTCACCGGAGATGACTTTCCCAATACAAAAGTTCACCGGGCATGACTTTCCCAATACAAAAGTTCACCGGAGATGACTTTCCCAATACAAAAGTTCACCGGAGATGACTTTCCCAATACAAAAGTTCACCGGGCATGACTTTCCCAATACAAAAGTTCACCGGGCATTACTTTCCCAATACAAAGTTCACCGGGCATGACTTTCCCAATACAAAAGTTCACCGGAGATGACTTTCCGAATACAAAAGTTCACCGGAGATGACTTTTCCCATAGAAAAGTTCACCGGGCATGACTTTCCCAATACAAAAAGTTCACCGGAGATGACTTTCCCAATACAAAAGTTCACCGGAGATGACTTTCCCAATACAAAAGTTCACCGGAGATGACTTTCCCAATACAAAAGTTCACCGGGCATGACTTTCCCAATACAAAAGTTCACCGGGCATGACTTTCCCAATACAAAAGTTCACCGGAGATGACTTTCCCAATACAAAAGTTCACCGGAGATGACTTTCCCAATACAAAAGTTCACCGGGCATGACTTTCCCAATAAAAAAGTTCACCGGAGATGACTTTCCAAATACAAAAGTTCACCGGGCATGACTTTCCCAATACAAAAGTTCACCGGAGATGACTTTCCCAATACAAAAGTTCGCCGGGCATGACTTTCCCAATACAAAAGTTCACCGGGCATGACTTTCCCAATACAAAAGTTCACCGGGCATGACTTTCCCAATACAAAAGTTCACCGGAGATGACTCTCCCAATACAAAAGTTCACCGGGCATGACTTTCCCAATACAAAAGTTCACCGGGCATGACTTTCCCAATACAAAAGTTCACCGGGCATGACTTTCCTAATACAAAAGTTCACCGGGCATGACTTTCCCAATAAAAAAGTTCACCAGAGATGACTTTTCCCATAGAAAAGTTCACCGGAGATGACTTTCCCAATACAAAAGTTCACCGGCATGACTTTCCCAATACAAAAGTTCACCGGAGATGACTTTCCCAATACAAAAGTTCACCGGGCATGACTTTCCCAATACAAAAGTTCACCGGAGATGACTTTCCCAATACAAAAGTTCACCGGAGATAACTTTCCCAATACAAAAGTTCACCGGGCATGACTTTCCCAATACAAAAGTTCACCGGAGATGACTTTCCCAATACAAAAGTTCACCGGAGATGACTTTCCCAATACAAAAGTTCACCGGGCATGACTTTCCCAATACAAAAGTTCACCGGGCATGACTTTCCCAATACAAAAGTTCACCGGAGATGACTTTCCGAATACAAAAGTTCACCGG